>NC_079203.1:12109412-12289412 GCF_026745355.1 Beta vulgaris subsp. vulgaris
ATAATAGGCGACACGAAAAGTCTATTTCAAATTCTTTTTATTTTTTATACTTTTCTTAATTGACCCTTATGTGTCCCCTATGTTTTAATAGGGAACTCCAAAACCTTACTTGTCACCTGTTATTATGAGGCGACTCTAAAAGGAAGACTATGTAGGGTACTCCCTCCGTTTCCTAAAGATCTTCCCTCTTTCCGTTTAAGTGCGTTTCCAAAAGATCTTCCCTCTTTTACTTTATTCCTTATTTGGATTTTTTTCCCATTTTACCCTCTCATGTCCCTATCATATGGTCCACCATTACATTATTAATTCAATTTTACTCCTTTTCTCTCCTACTTTAACCCCTTTTTATTTGTTTATTTATCTTAACTCCTTTCTCTCTCCTACTTTACCCACCCCACACCCCACACCCCACACAACTTGATTCTCATTGGTATCTGTAGTAACAATAACAATGAAGATCTTTAGGAAACGGAGGTAGTATTTAGTAGTAGTGTATTGGTGGTGTTATCAACCAAAATCATCCAAGCTTTATTCTTGACAGTTTTCAGACAATATTATGCTTGCTAGTGTAACTAATCAAGGGGTATTCAAGATCTCATATGTCTCCTAGATGCATGTTGAAAGTTCATATAAAGAAAACTTATGATCCTATAGAGTAGGATCTTCTCTAAAGGAAGTTCTAAGAGAGTTTAGCTTTCCAAATTAGTTTATCTCTTAGATAATGTTGTGGTGTTATGAGTGTTCTTTTCTATAGTGAACGAGATTTCGTCTTCTCCTCTCCAAGCGTAGAATGGAGCCCAATCACTACAAAAAAAAGCTTATATAGCGACGGATTTTTGGAGACGGATATATATCCGTTTCTAATTTAGAGACGGAATATTGATAATCCGTCTCTAAATTTATTTAGAGACGGATTTTTTAAATCCGTCTCTAACTTTAGGGACGGATTTTAAAAATCCGTCTCTAAATTTACATATGAATATTTTATTCCACGTATTTAATTTAGAGACGGATTTTCAATATCCGTCTCTAATTTAGGGACGGATTTTTAGAATCCGTCTCTAATTTAGGGACGGATTTTTAGAATCCGTCTCTAATTTAGGGACGGATTTTAAAAATCCGTCTCTAAATTTAGAGACGGATTCTAAAAATCCGTCTCTAAATTCAAATATGAATATTTTATTGCACTTCTTTAATTTAGGGACGGATTTTAAAAATCCGTCTCTAAGTTAGAGACGGATTTTAGAAATCCGTCTCTAATTTAGAGACGGATTTTAAAATCCGTCTCTAATTTAGGGACGGATTTGAAAATCCGTCTCTAAATTAGGGACGGATTTTTGAACCGTCTCTAATATTTCTTCTACATATTACCAATATTATGTAGAGAAGTATACAAGTTGTATTTGGTGTAGTTGGTTGGAGCTTCTTCTCGTTTCTTTGAGGTTACAAGTTCGATTCCTACGAACAGCGATTCTTGCGACTGTGGAGTCTTCTTATCCTTTCCCTTGTAGAGCTGAACCGGGTTTACTTAAGGGATATTCCTAAATGGTAATGAGATCAACTTGAACTAGGTAGGTAATAATAGGCGATTAAATATAATCATGATAATATTAGGAACTATCGTGTTGTTAATTTCGTTTATATATTTTTTATATTTTCAGCGAATTTAGAGACGGATTTCCAAAATCCGTCTCCAAACTTAGAGACGGATTTCCAAAATCCACGTTTATATATTTTTTATATTTTCAGCGAATTTAGAGACGGATTTCCAAAATCCGTCTCTAAACTAGAGACGGATTTTGCAAATCCGTCTCTAAGCTTAGAAACAGATTTCCTAAATCCGTCTCTAAGCTTAGAGACGGATTTCCAAAATCTGTCTCTAAACTTTAGAGACGGATTTTTAAAATCCGTCTCTAACTCGAATTAGCGACAAAGGTTTTAGAGAGGGACAATATCCGTCTCTAAATCCGTCTCTAAGCCCATATAGCGACGGATTTGACCTATTTAGGGACGGATTTTGTCCGTCTCTAAATGGACTTTTTTTTGTAGTGAATTTCCCCTTTTCTTTTTTCAATCAAAAAGGAATACCTTAATATATTTCTTCTTGAGCTTAACACTATTTCCAAGGTTTTAATAATGTCAAAGCGATGAGAGGATAAGCGGATAGGGACAGACCTAAGCAAACTTGGATAATAGCTAGTGATATGAGTTTACTTGAGATTGAGGAAAATATGGCATTGGATAGGGTAAAGTGGAGGATAATTTGACATGTGATGCTTCTTTATTATCCCACGTATTTCAAATAGGAAAAACAAAAAGAAAAGGAGGGAACATAATTTTCTCAAAATTTGTTTTTATATTTCCATATTTTCGTTTTCTCTTACTTCCTCAATCGATATTTTTGGTTCCTTATGGTTTCTCTTATTTTAATTTTCTCACTTTAAGACCCTGTTCTTTTAGACTTATTTTGAATCCAGTTCAATTCAGTTCGGTTAATTTCAGTTTGATTAGTTTGCTCTCACAGTTTTTATTCATTTCCGTTTCTCTCATTCCAAAAAAACAGAGTCTAACTCTCTCATTTTCTTCATTTAAACTCTTATTCTTACACTTTTATTGTTTTTATCTATTATAAAAAAAAATTTCATGATAATTCAAATTTCAAGCTAGCTAACACAAAATTTTTATGGAATTAAGGCTTTGGTGGTGGTGGTGATTTTTCTTCTTCAAAAAATAACACATGAAAATCGCTTGACTTGTTACGCAGAAAAAACACAAATAAGTTTGATTTTATTTAAAAACAAGGTAGTGAAGTCATTTTGTTTGTTTTAACATTTAGAGAATAGAGAACTGTTAAAAAGTGTAGTGGGTGTGGTCCTTCTGCAACATTGACAAATTAAGATGCGAAACAGTAAATTTCTCAGTCTGGCAATCCCTCCTGCCGTTCTCTGTTTTTACCTCTTCAAAAAGCAAATAAAACTGACAAAAGCAAATAAGCAATACCCCCTTTGCATTGCATAACTCCCCCAACTCAACTCACAACTCGACCGAGTCAAACCCCATAATTGTCCTTAACTCGACCGAGTCAACACAAAAAAATAAAAAAGAAGTTTTATCTCAATGACACACAACTTACACATTTAATGGAGGAGACAAAAGTTTGTGTAATAACTCTTAACCCAAGTTAAAGGAAAGTAGTCATCAGTGATGATAGTTAACCTAAGATTTAGAAAACCAGGGTTAAAAAAAAAACCAAAACATGTGGTTAGGAAGGACGACCACATAGATAGACATAAACCAAAGGATTTTATTATCAGCATACTCATACTCTTCACTACATCACTCTCCTCTCTTTCTACTTACCTCCCCATCATCATCATCTTCTTAATCATTACATCAAAGAAAATTATACACCAAAATAAATAAAAATCATAAGTGCAAGCTAAAACACATCTTTCCTTCAAATTCTCCAAAATTTTGTTCATGGATTAAAATACTAAAAAGTAACCACCAACCCTAGTACTCTTTGATCTAATAATTGTTTTTCCACCTTGAAGAAACCAAATTCCTTGATATTAAAGCAATCTTCCAGTCCAAACCAAAGAAAATATCAGTCAGTTATAGATGTATGAACACAAATAAAAATGGATAATTTAAACGCGAGAGCAGCGGCGGCAGCAGCAGCAACAACAACAACATCAACGGGTCCTGTAGCTGGTGTTGGTGGTTTGAGTATAGTAACGCCTACAAAAAGCCCAGAAGCTGAAAGCGAGACGCCACCGCCTCGGATCCAGTCTACGAAGCCATTTACGTTCAGCAACGGCGTTTTAAAGCGCCACGCGCCAGCTCAAGTGGTGTACAAAGAGTGTCGGAAGAACCACGCCGCAAGTTTAGGTGGGCACGCGCTAGATGGATGCGGTGAGTTCATGCCGGCACCGACTGCGACCGCTTCAGACCCAACTTCGCTTAAGTGCGCAGCGTGTGGATGCCATCGTAACTTCCACAGGCATGAGCCGGAGGATTCATCAACGAACACGGGAGCTTTAGCGCATGCTGTGATCGAGTACCACCCGCATCATAGGCATCATCCGTTGCCACCACCACAGACTGCACCGCCGGCGATGGCATCTCGTGGGGCGCGGAGTCCAGGGTCACAGTCTCCACCTCCGATCTCGTCTACTTACTACCCTGGCTCCGCGCCCCACATGCTACTTGCTTTATCCACTGGTGGTGTTGGCGGTAATGGGGCCGAAGTAAACAACAACGGACCCCACGCCCTCCACCACCACCAGCACCCGCTGCAGCAAAACACCCAACATCTTATACATCATTCCAATTCTCAGCCTTCTAGCAGGAAGCGATTTCGGACAAAATTTACACAGGAACAGAAGGACAAAATGCATGACTTTGCTGAGAAAGTTGGGTGGAAAATGCAGAAGACTAATGAAGATATGGTAAATGGTTTCTGCAATGAGATTGGTGTTGAAAGGGGTGTTTTCAAAGTTTGGATGCATAATAACAAAAACACTTTTGGGAAGATAAGATCTAACACTACTATTACATCTACTGATGTTGGTCTTAATTGTGGTAATACCAATCCTAGCGAAGTGGGTGATCATAATAATAATAATCCCACTGGTACAGATGAAGATGATGAGCTTGCTAATTTGAATGGAAATGGGAATAGCAATAGTAGTAGTATCAACAATTCTACTCATCATCATGATCATCACATCCATCATCATCATCATCAACAGTATAATGGGAAGAGAAGTAATGAAAGTAATGCTCCTACTAATGGTTCTTCTTCTTCATCTTAAATCTTAATTAATCACTCTTTTGTTTAATAAAAATCTTTTCTTTAGTTCTTAGTTTAGATCATTCAGGAACAAGAGTGACAGACAAGATTTGATTTCCCCAATTCCCCCTCCTACCTTTTTTTAGATTTTTTTTTCTTTTGATTTTTGTAGGCTTTTTTTTTTTGTTAATTAATGGTGATTATGGGATGGATAACATTTGTTGTTGATCAGTTTAATTAAGAGGGAAATTTGAGTTTTTAATTTGCCAAATATAGTAAGTTTTATTGGTCTCCTGTATCATTACTCAAGTCATTGATTAAGGAGATGTTTATGTGATTTAATTTTTGATTAGATTTGTAGTGGATGCCATCTAGCTTTTATAGTCCGATAGGATAGTAATATTATCTGATTAGTTGCGATTGAATTTCGTCTATATTATTGCGTATTATCTGATTAGATTGCGATTGAATTTTGTCTGTATTATTGCGCTTAGTTGATTATTTAAATTTTAAAAAATGAATTAGATTTGCTGTTCAGATTATTGTTGGTAACAAAGCAGTGAGAGAGGAGAGAGAATGATGGTGTGTCTGGTTGAAGGAAGCAGAAAGTGTGTATTAAACAAAGATTAAGGTGGATTTTGAGACTGAGTTAGTTTCATTTTAAAATTGGTTTCTTTTTGCTTATTTAAATCAGGATACTCTTACTTATCCCATTATTTTGTCCTAATCCAAATTCTGTAAGCACCGCCTAATTATAGGTATGTTGCTTTTTGAGATGATGAATATTTGGATAAAGATTGTTGAACCATGTTGGGTATCTTATATGCTAATTTGGGCAGTGTTTAGAATTGTTAGGCATATAAATTGACGCTTTTTTCTTTTATAATTATACGGTAGCACACGAAATATATAGAAAAATAAAAATTACTATCTTTTGTAAATGCTATTGAACAGTACGAATTATGATCTCTTTAAATAATTAATCATGTGATGTGTTTTAATTGTTGAAACTTGAAAGCATGTAGCAGTGAAGCGTTTATTTATTGGTTGCACTTTCTCGGGGTCCCATTTGATGATTTTGTTTGAAACCAAACCTTGTTCCATAATATAGTATTTTTTTAAAATTTTAAGTAGGTTAAACTTTGAAATTTTGATCAAATATTTTCATCATTATATAGAAAAAAACATACTTATGTAGGATCTTGTTAGATTTGATTATATATGTAGTTTTATAACATTAGTTTTTTATTAATAAGAAATTGAAGATATTGAATGTCAAAGGTCTATCTTGAAGACGGTAAAAAATAGAAATACACAATATATTATGAGACGGGAGGAGTACTAATTTGTCAAAGTTATATGTAAATAATGAGAAGTATTTTAATGTATTTATTAAGTAAATAACCCATTAAGAAATAAAATTGTATCACTTTTGCGTTTTCTTATTATTTGATAAGAAAAAAAAATTCTAGGATTTCTCTTAATTTTTTTTTGAATTCCTATCACTAGATAATAGTAGTATAGGGAAAGCTATATATCATTGACCTGAATTCTTGTTTTTTTACAAAAGCTTAGATAAATTAACAATCAGTAAACCTTAAACCAAGGGTCTATTTAATTTATTTTTTTTCACCCAAATTCATTGAACTTATGTGAACTGCATTAATTTAAACAAAACACGCTCTATAAGTAGTACCATTTGTAAAACAAAATACTCCCTATAACATAATCAAATTAAATTAAACTAAATGATGTTCTTGAATAAGAGTAATAAATAATTACGAAAATGTTTTTTGACAATTGAAAACTTATTTCAATTTATATATTTAATTATTTCTCTTGAAATTATTCTATTTAAAGTTACAAGAGATGATTATAACAAATTTTGTGACCGATTATACGAGAGGCGGTGTACTTTATTTCCATGTAGTGGAGCCATTAGTTATTTAAATATAGTACTCAAAGCTTACCACCTCGGCGATACGCAAATCATGGTGGTCGAGGCTATTGCCTTCCAAAAGGGACTTCAACTAGTTCTACAATCTAGATACAAGAATATAGAGATTGTCATCTACTAATCATCAACTAACACTGTTCAAGGCATTTGGAATCCAACTTGGCAGATTTCAAACATTATTCAAGACATCAAACTTATGCTACTCCTCTTTGACAGCGAGAAGCTGCGTCATATCTACAGAGAAGCAAATAAAGCTGCTAATTGGATCGTCAATGTTGGTCACTTAATTATTGGTGATTACTCCATTATAGATTTTTTACATTCCTCGCTTAATCACATCCTTATAAATGATATTTTAGGTACTCCCGGACTACCTAAAAACTTTCTTCTTACCTTTAAAAAAAAATTTAAATATAATACTAGTAAAAGAATTTGATTAGAGTACTTGCTAAGGTCCAGTGTAAAAGAACCAAATTCCAATCTAAAACTAAAGATTATTATATTACTTTATCTTTATCTAAGTTGCTTTTTGTGATCACGAAAAAGATAATCTGGCCTATTATTTTAATTAAGCTTTCCTTTTAAGGGAAGTGGCTGATGTACTTGCGTGAACAATTTCAATATAATATTTGGGGTGGACGTATAAAGCAAAGTAAATGCTCACGATGGTACCAAATGGATTGTTTGACACTTTATCTTATCAACAACATATTGTTATATTATCTGTTTTCTTATTTTAAGGTAAGGAGACACAAGTAAGTTATGAGAACAGATTAATTAAAATTGAAGTAAAGACAGATTAGAAAGTAAATTAATTACTTATGAGCAACTTAAATTGTGCGTAGTAAATTTATTGGACCCGGGGATAAGGACGGGTCGGGACTCTGGGAGGTCTCATAAGACTTTGACCCAAATTTGAATTGTTTGGAGTAGATCTATACTCCTTATTCACTTGATTTGGAATTTTGAGATTGGGATGATAATGAAGTGGATTAAATAGGAGATGGGACAGAAATGGGGATGAAAATCGTACACCGTAATGGATGGTGGAGCGAGTATGAATTTTATATTATATCCGTCTCATCCCTGCTCGCCCCTTCTCATCTCTGTCCGCTCTACTTCTCATTCATCTCATATCCTACTCTATATTAAAAAATCATATTATATATTAGAATATTTATTATTAAAATTCAATTTAGAACATTTATTATCAAAACTTAATTTATATACTTATATTATTAATAATTTTATTTTGCAACCGTAGTACTGGCATATGTTTGGGATTATCAGGAATGTAGTTGTGGGTACGACACGGGTATCGGCGCAGGTATCCATGCGAGTGGTGGGCGAGGATGAGTTCAGATACGTATCCGGTGGGGAGGGGGGATGGGTTTGAAAATTTCCCCCACAATAGGTGATGGGGCGGGTATGGGGCCGGAAATTTTATGCAGGTACAGGTGTGGAGGGACCATCTTTCTCACCCGCCACGCCCAATTGTCATTCCTATTTTCATATTCTTATCCAAACTCCTTGGTCTAGCTAAAACTTATATTTGAAACGGTCCAAATCTACGATGAATTGTATGATACACTCGGGTGGTGTACTATGAACATGGTACACCCAACACTATTTTCTTGCTCATTGCCTATCTAAAAAACTACAAATGGGAACAATTGCAGATGGTGAAAGCTCCAAATGAGTTAAAAAGAAGCCTTGGGTGTACCATATACATGATACACCTAAGTGTATGTGAATGCATTCCAAATTCACTAGATCCTAAAAACCCAGACCCTTACCTAAACTCATTGGATGTAACAGCTCCTACATCATAAGTGGCTTCAAAACGGGTTTACAAGTTACTTTTATCTTATATAATCGCCCATTGATCATATATTATACGGTTTTCTTTTACCACATACTTCCAAACTTTCATAAATTCACTAGTGAAAAAAACCTTATATGTCACTTTTTCGTAATTAACAGATGCGGTTTTAGTAAAATCGCATCCGAAAATCAACATCAAAAATAGGAGGGAAAGTTGGGAGGACAATCTGATGCGGTCCACAGTGGACCGCATCAAATTACAAAATCTGATGCGGTTGGTGGACCGCATCATATTTTCCTACTTTTTAAAAATCTAGCGTAGCCCATGTTCTTGGCATGCGTGGCCCATTTTTCGTGGCCTCATGACTCCCAGCCTAGTCTCTGCATAACTCTCTCATAACAGGATAACCCTCCATCTTTCTCATAACCCTCTCCCTCTCATAACCCTCTAAACCTAAAAAAACCACCAAAATGGCGGCCTCTCCCTCTCCATCTCTCTCACAAACTCTAAAACTACCACCTAAACGACGCCTTCTCCTCTCACCAAAAAATTGTCATTTTCATCATCTCCCATAAAAAATTCATCATTTTCATCAACCTAGATCCCGTCTCTCCTCTCATCACTCATCAAATGTTCGTCAATAAAAATTTGTCTCTCTCCAGCACTCTTCTCTCTCCGTCGGTCGTCGCTCGTCGTTTTCATCAAGTCTGTTGCTCGTCGCTTTCATCAAGTCCGTCGCGTCCGTCACTCATCTCATTCCTCTTCGTGTTTCGTCTTTTTTCAGATCTTGGTTTATATTTTTAAGTTTATAATTTCATTTATGAATTTTCATTTTCATTGTTATATTAAGTTTTTTTTTCTAGAAATGGGTTTTAGTTTATGTTTATTTCTTAATTTCCATATTTTTGTGCGATTTTTTGGTTATATCTTTGTATAAGTTTTCGGTTTTTATTTGGTTATATTCATTTGAATTTTTTAGTTTGTATAATATTTATATAATTAAATACATTTTTAGTTTGTATAATTTTTGTGTAATTGAATTCATTTTTAGTTTCTATAATGTTTGTCATTAGAACTGATTTTTTTAAGTTTCGTTACTTAGACCTGCTGTTGTTTGGGTTGTGTTATTTGGGTTGTCTTCATGCTTTGTTGCTACAGACCTACAGTGCGAAGTAGACTTTTTTTTAAAAAAATTCCTTGACCCAAAATCTGATGCGGTCTTGCAAAACCACATAAGATAGTGAGAACCTGATGCAGTCCATTTTCTTAATCTGTTGCGGGTTCATCTGATACGGACCAAAACCGCATCAGTAAGTCCGGTTTTGACCGCATCAGATGGGATTTTTTCCACTAGTGATTTCACCACATACCCTCCTCCAATTTTTCAAAATTCACCAAATACCCCCGACTTACACCGTGGCCTTTTTTACTATTAGAGTTAGACTTTCGTTTTTAATCAATCCCCAATTAACTCTTAAATCCTAATTAATTAACCCTTCCCTTAACCCTTTTTCCTGTTATTTCTCTCTCCACTAAGCTCACTATCCTAGCCACCAAAAGTAGAACTCCAACTTCCTTGAAAACCACAAGCGACCCGCCACCATCACCGCCCCTACCACTTCCATCTCATTCCACCAGAACCACCCCACTGACCACCCGAAAACCACCCACCCCAAAAATCAAAATCCTCGTTATCCTTCTTCTTCCTGTCTATCTTCATCTTTTTCAACCTAACGTTCCCAGTTCACTCTACTCTCTCCTCTAATTTTAAAAAATTGTGCATTGTTCATACTAGATTTCGCCTTCGCGACGTAATCCGATATGGGACCACGACAACGAGATTAGTATAACGACTAAGGAGTGAATGCAAAAGGGGATTTTCAAGGAAATGACACAGAGAGATGTTGACACGAAAAACCCCAATGAAGGTGGGTAAAAATCGCGGGTGGAAGTGAGTCCACCAATCCACACCATGCAATTGTCACTCGGAATAAATGACAATCAATACAACTTAACTTCTTTGATCTATGTAAATAAAGTACGCTTAATGCTTCAGGAAATGCTACTAAGAAATGTAAGCTTTGATATGTGTTTATCTCTCCGTGAATGAATCCTTTCTTTGTGTCTTCGGTTGCTTAGATACTCCCTGCACAGTCAAAGATATTCCTCAACGGTCCTCCAAGGATCTCGGAAGTTGCTCCACATGACTCTAGCTCAATCCCAACTGAATTATTCCTACTTTGTCGCCACTCTTTCACAGCTTTATTCTTGTTGGCGATTCAGCAAATAAGAGTCTGCTTCACTCCTTATCTTCCGAAAAGTTGATTCAGGACCTTTGACTTGGTTAGAACGCCATTGTCATCTATCAGAACCTCAGCGACCTTGCGTCACTGTGTCAGCGTCAACCTGAAATTTCAGCCATAACAAGTACCTAATTGAAGCTTTAGCCACCATTGTGAGCTACAACTGAGAAAACCAAACCATACAAATGAGATAACTCGATAAGTATTATAGATGTAATTCAAAGTTTGCAAACTGATTCCCAATTCTTGCTTCAATTACTACTCATCATGGTCAGATGGTAACCAACTTTTGAATGAACAGACAGTAGTTTGATTTTAGATTGGAAAATGGCATGAAGTTGCAAAGGAATTCGAAAAATCAAATTTATATTCTCTTTTCTCTCTTTGATCATACACCATCAAAACCCACCCGCATCCTCACTTATGCCCCAAAAAAACATGTCATCCCTCTCTCTCATCAACTTTCTCTCTCATCTTACGAAAGTTGATCATGTTTTAGGACTCATTTTGATAAATGCACCCCACTCATGACCCAAAAAAAAATCATCCTTCTTTATCCTACTTTTTACTATACCCCACCCTATTTCCTCTCTCCTACATCAATACATTATTTGTACCTTTTGATATTTATAATATTATAAATAACATTATTTTGGGTATTTATGATCCTAATTAAATACAATTGGATTAAAATTTTTTGGGTATTTATTATTTTGTGTATAATGTAAAGAGAAAAAATAATTAATTTTGGAAGTGTTTCAAAATATAACAAAATGAATGTCTATTTATAGATCTCAAAAAAATATGACCGTTGGTGAATTTTTTTTTTATTTGTATTTTAAAAGTTATTCATATTACAAAATCTATCTGAATGTTAAAAATAACTGTGGGCCTTTTCCTCCTCCTTTTACATGACTTTATTCATGTTTTGGGTCATATGATGCCCAAACATGAATTGAGTCATTCTATGACCCAACCTAAAGCATGAAAAAGTCATGAGTGGAAGGCCATGTTTTTTTTTTTTACCTTCATGGATGACCCAATTTCATGGTCAATTTGTCCATAAGTGAGGATGCTCTAAGCACATTTAGAGTGTCCGTGGAGGAGTCAAGCAATTGAATCTACTATTGTAATTGGAATTTAAGAAGACGCAACACCAACATTGACCGCCATTCTTTCTACCTCAACCACCAACGAACAAATCAATAAAGTGAAGAATTATGGAGATGGACTTACCGGCTACAGTCGAGAGGATTTCATTGGTGTAGCCCTATCTTATCGCTATGCTCCAACCTTTTTTGGTGATAAAGAAAAAGTGGAGGGGGTAGGTGTTTTGGGTTGGGTGGTGGGTGTTTTCTGCTAGGTTGGTGGTGGTGGTTATGGTGTTGGCTGCTGCGTGGTAGTGCTGAATTTGGTTGTTAGGTTGTTGTGGGGAGAGAAAAAGAGTAGAGGGCTAGTTTTTTATGGGTGATGAGGTGGTTTTGGGGTGGTTGGTGGGATGGTTTTGGTCGAAGGAGATGTGGTGGTTATGGAGGAATGATGAATTAATATTAATTAGGGTTAAATAGGTTCAATTAAGGTGTGATAATTAATTAGAGTCTAATGACTGACGGCGTTAGCATTTCGTTAGTTAGAAGGGCATGTGTGTATTATTTGTGTAAAGTTGGGGATATTTGGTGAATTTCCAAAACTAGAAGAGTATATTATGATTCACGTGAAAAAACGGGAAAAATCATATATTATATATTTTAATTCTAATACTATTTGCCGAATGAGTAATGAAGAGTGAAAATTACAACTTAGGAAAAGAACCTTTTATATTTTTTTTATTCAGTACTTTACTAGCCCAAGCAGGTTATCCCACATAAGTTGGAAGGTAATAATAAGGGAAATCCCAAATCCCAACCTATAAATAAAAAATAAATTCTTTATATCTTAGTTCAATAAAAAAAGGTACATAAAAAATGATTAAAACCATCATGAGAAAGATGCCTACAAAATTTTCACATTAGGTTAATATATAACGAGAATATTAGAATCTTTCTTTTCTATGTAGTAGCTTATGAATTAGCACTCTGAGTTGGAACATACTACCTCCGTATATTTTTTAGTTGCACCATTTGTTTTTGTGGCAAGCGAGAACAAAAGTAACGTGAGGTAGGTCTAGAGAGAAGGGCTCTCCCTTCTCTGGAAACTCCACCCTTTTCTCTCATCTGACCCATCTCAGCCCCATCTCAGCCAAATGTCAGCCCCTCGGATGTGGAAAACGACTTATCACCCTAGTATGGCCCTTCACCACATGCCTTCCGCCATTAGTCCTAAATACTCGTCGTCTGCTGGCTGCTACCCGACCTTTCATTATCGGTGGTTTAGGTAGTTCGCTCCTCGCCTCCCCTATCATGAAACCCATCAAACCACCGCCTCTTACCTCTTTTATCGGTGCAAATGTTGGTGGTGATGAGTTGCCCCATTTTCGCCTCTCTCTCTCTCCGTTGGTGGGGCGATCTTGCCGTCACGAAGACGATCTCGAGTGCCACCCTAGTCGATGGTTTTTCATCGATTCTAACCTTCGCGGTCGATGTTTTGGGTGTTTTCGTCGCCAGATCTGTCATTTTGACACCATGGTGGACCGTTGTTGTTCCTGATGATATGTCTTACTCTAGTCGCTGCTTCGTCGTCTTTGACTTCGACTTCTGCCGCCTGCCGAGTGGTGGCCATCTTTGGCTCTTGCCACCGATAATTGTAACACTTCCTTGGGAAGCTAGATGTAGTTTTTTTTTTTGGTTTTTTACCAGGTACCCCTGTACTTTATCAAAATTCATGGGGTACCCTTAATTGTGAAATAATGCACTCGTTACCCTTATCATTTCAATAAAATACACGAAATACCCTTAATGACCAACGTTGTTAAGTTTTCGTTAGTCATTAAGGTTAATTAACCCCTTTAAGCCATCTAACCCTAATTAAATCCTAATTAACTAACTAAACCCTAACTTCTAACCTTATCCTAACCCTAACCTCCTAACTTCAAACCCTAACCCCACCACCATCCAACCACCACCCCTCCACCAACACCCAACAACCACCATCTCCCTTCCACTGCCCCACCTCCACCTTGAAGCCCGCAACATACCCCCTCCTCTACCCCCGCAATACCCCCTCCCTTACCCCCACAACACCCCCTCTACCCTTCCCATCAACAACCCTTCCCTCCACTAACACGTCATTGAAGTTCAGAAGAAAAAAAATGAAGCAAAATTGTTGATTGCACACAGGACGGTGGAATTTGCGACGAAGAATTCACTGATTCGCGAAGGAGAATTCGCGACGAGGAGGAGGAGTGGCGCCATTGATGAGCTTCAGGAGAGAGGAGAAAGGGGCCTGATGTCGTGTTGGTTGCTGGGGAAGGGGTGTTGCAGGCTCCGGGGTGGGGTGGGGGAGGGGTTGTTGCAGGGGTAGGGGAGGGGGTCTATTGCAGGGTGGGGGTGGGGGTGGGGGTGGGGGTGGGGGAGGGGGAAGGGAAAGGGAGATGGTGGTTGTTGGGTGTTGGTGGGGTGGTGGTGGTTGGATGGTGGTGGGGTTAGGGTTTGAAGTTAGGGGGTTAGGGTTTGGGTTAGGATAATGTTAGAAGTTAGGGTTTAGTTAGTTACTTCTGATTTAATTAGGATTAGAGGGGTTAAAGGGGTTAATTAATCCTAATGACTAACGGAAACTTAACACCGTTAGTCATTAAGGGCATTTCATGCATTTCGTGAAAATAATAAGGGAACCTGGTGTATTTTTTTAAAATTAGGGGTACTCCATAAATTTTGATAAAGTACAGGGGTATCTGGTGAAAAAATCATTTTTTTTTCCTTTGTACTTTAGTTTCTAGTGGTCTCTCCCTGAGATAGGGATTGCACTAGTCCATCCATGTACCTGGTTAAAACAAATTGTTTTTTGTGACAATATTCATCAACCAACTTTGTTAAACTATCTCGAATAACTATATAAGAAAAAACATAGTCAAGTGAGGTCTTGTTAGATTTGTCTCAATATGATTATTCAAAATATTAATTTTTTATAGTTTTTACTTACACCCAATAAAAGATGTTAACATTTAAAAAATTATTTCGATAAATGTGAAAACAAATAAATGATGGAATTGAAAAATACATAAAAATTATAGACTTATAGCTAGCTTGTACATTGTAAGTATATGTTTTTTGGAACTTTTTGTGGGACAAAATTACAAATGGATCAATCATCAAAGGGTCGGACTTAGAGTTGTTCCAAGTCTCAAGTCACTAACCTGAACCCAAAGGCTCAACAATAGAGTGAAATTAAGAAAAATATCACAGTGAATTTGTGGATACAATATGTAGTTAATGTAAGTATATAGCTAAATAGTCATACTCTTGAATCTTGATTTGATGACCATTTTCTTAGAACGGAGATAATAGAAAAACAAATATGATTATGTAGATGAATTAGCCATAGGTTGTTGTCTTGTTGATGTTGACTTTGTAGTATAGTGGAATGGAGTATCTGTTTGTTGGTTGGTTTAGGTCATAGGTGAAATCATAAATTAGATTTGATTTTTTATTAGAAAACAAGATATAATAATATCAAGGAAAGGAGTAGTATAAATACTTTATTTTATTTTTGTAGGGTAGCGTAGAGTGTCCGTGGCAGGAGGGAGGACCCAATCTACAGAGATGAGGCATGGGGAGGGCTAGAAGGTGATATTGCTAAGGCGTTACTCCATGCCTCAAAATCAGAGAGTGGGTGTAACCGTGCATGTGCAATACCACAGTTGTTGTGCAGACGGTAAGCCTTGAAAATGCCCAAAAATTTTATTCCAGGGACGAATCAGTCACATCACATCTGGTGATTTTTATAGCACAAAATTAAGTTGATAAAAAGTCTTTTATAGCCTCATGAACGAGGTCATTAGGCTTGAAAATAAAATTACATTCTAATAAAACATAATATATTTGGACTCCGTTCTTTTATAATGAGAGAAACCGAATTGAAATGAAACTGAATTGCAATTGAAATTGGATTAAACTGGAAATAAGTCCTAAAGAACATGGCTCTATTCCTTATTAGATTTCTCATTTCTAATTTTGGCATTATTCATAGATAAAGAAAATCCTAAAAAAAAAATCCAATATATACGAAAAAACATAATTATGTTGGGTATTATTTATTTCGTCTCATTGTGTATATTAGAAAAGTCAAAACTTTATAATTTTTACTAATATGTAATTAAAGACATTAACGATACAAAACATGCATTAGATAATTGGATATTCGGGATAGAGGAAGTACTACATAAGAATCAAAGTTGACTTCATTATAGCCTTGTGACAAGGGTTCATTGTTTATTCCTCACAAAGTGGGATCTTCAATTTCACCCTACTTGTGTAAGAGATATTCATCTTATTTAAAAAAATATATACTTATTATATTTTATACATTTATCAACAGGTTACCATCAATAAAATTAATTACTGATGTGACATTAAGGGCTACTTGACATAATTTGGGGTTATAAATTATAGTGATTGTATGTATTATGAAGAAGTGTCACTAATTACATCTTAGCCTATATAATTTTCTCTCTATTTTTCAAAATTCTCACTTACATTAAACACGTAAAATTTATTTAAATTTTAAACCAACATTCAATGAATAAAAGTCGAAATATTATTATGAATAAGGGGTTTTTTGAGGTTTTTTCGTCACAAAACTTTCTTCATTTCTTTCTATTCCTTTCAACTACATCAGTTTTTTAAGCACATTAAGTTATGAATCTTGAAATGAAAGTAAAAGTGTTAAATTTGTGTAACGTCTTTTATGATTTATATCATAAGTGGAATATATTTCATATTAAGCTTTTAGATTCTCTTGAAATAATGCTTAAACTAAGAGAAAAAGGCAAAAATCTACAACCATTTACCGAATAAGTATGCAACATGAGACCCACTTAATCATATATGTAATTAGAGATGCAATGTAGGTGGTTCGAAAGTGAAAAAATAAATAGTGAAGGATGAGGAGATGGAAGATGATGAAGAAAATAAGAAGGGTGGTAGTACTTTGTAATATACTAGTAGTTGCAATGGTGGCTATTTCTCTTGTTTTTGTCTATTTACTTTTGCTTGTGGTTTACAAATTTGAATGTTGGTTTGTATTATATTAGTAAGTTAATATTTCTTATCCTGTTTGTGTTAAAAAAAGTTAGTTTGGTTAAATATTTTATCGTTTGTTTTTTGTCATCTACATATCTGTTCCGGTATGGGACAAATTACAGGGTATTGAACCGTTAAGTCCTTGTATTGAAGCCGGTTTGGATCCCTGCAAAAGAGAATGAGTAAACTAGCCTCGGGGTTGATCCGAGGAACGCCCCTCCGATGCCTAAGTCAGTATTTGGTTAAAGCCGGTAGCTCTCAAGTACAATGTATTGGGATTCGTGAACGTACCTTATGACTCAGATCAACGAAGTATTTATAGGGACCCAAATAAGCCCATATCTGGGTTGGGCCCGATATTTGCGGGAAATATCCCCGAGAGTATTCCCTTAGGATGTATTCTTATTTTCTACTGAAAGTATATCTTTTAGGCCCGTAGGTATTGGAGATATAGGCTGGGTCCAAGCCCAGGATCGGAAGCCCAAAGGCTATTAGACCGGTATAACTTAAACCGGTATGGAACTTAGTCAGCCCCTATACAACTAGCCCCCAAGCCGGTATGACTAGCATAGACATATCCTGCTTAGTAGGTTTTAAACCGTCATGGGAGATGCTGATTTATTTTTGGCGGGAGAATGCGAAACGTTGTCTCGAGCTGTGCACCTGCATTAAGAGCTCTCCAGGAGCAACTGCTTCACAGCTGGGTGCAACTGAATTACCCGTGGCATGATCGGGACGAGAAGACGAAGAGTCACCTAATCTCGACCGCGACTTCTTCTATAAATACCCTTTGTGCTCCCCCCGCTTCTCATTTCCCACATTCTCTCTCTTGCGATTGTGCTTATAACGGTCTCCTTCTCTCTTCACTGCCCTTCAGTGCTCTTGACGGTTTTGCTCGATTTCTTCTTCCGGCCTCACGCTAATTGTTGATTCCGGTGTATTTCCTCTTCGCATCCTTATTTCCAGGTGTTTTATCAAAACTTTTCCCCATCTTTCATACCGTCTTATTTATAATGTCTTCTAATTCTGAAAATTCCGATTCACAAGATATCTCTAGGTCTCCCTCTGTCATGACAGAAAGTGACGTAGGTTCCGATAACACTTCCATCAGGTCTGTAGAAGTTAATGACTCACCCATACTTAATCCTGCTTCGGAACTCAGGGCCAATAGCCAAGACAACTGTAGTACTTCCGGTAGGCAAGATAATGAACCGGCCATTGATGCCTCACCCCTAGGGATGGTATTAGGACAGGCAGAGGCTCTGGGGTAATATGGGACCATGAGAGGTTTAGCTGAGCGTTCCCCTGACTTGTTTCCTACCGGTAAGCCCCCGGTACACAGATCAACTTTCGAGATTGGTGAAACTTTCAGCAGACCTAGGCCCAGAGAGGCAACTGTGTCCCCGGTGCACTCAGATGCCGTGGATAGTGTGGAGAGGCACCTGGAGGCATCGGATGAAGAATCTACTACCTTAGAGGCTGAGGATGATTCTGGCCGGGAAGATTCTCCAGAAATAATTCCCGAAGAGTCGGATGAAGAAGGCCTGGCGGACCTATATATGCCACCTAGCGATGCTGGTAGCGCTGCTGGCGTCCAGCTAGATAGCAGCTGGGCCAGAACCTGCCGGAAAAGCAAATTTCTTATTAAAGGGCCCAAGTACTTTGCCTTTCTCGAGGAATACCGGCTTGTACTTCCGGTCGAAGGGAGCCGCGTGACCGATTGCCCTGCCGGCCATATGGCCATTTATGCTCATATGCTTGACTTTGGCATGAGGTTCCCTTTAAACCCTTTCTTCGTTAAGGTTTTTAAGGCCTGGAATATCTGTCTAGCCCAACTGACCCCCATTGGATGACGGAATTTAATGGCTTATGCCTGGGTGGTCCGTTAGAAGGGCTTTCCGGAAACGTTGAACCTCTTCCGAAAACTGCACTGGATTAAGGAAGACGGTTCTGCCAAAGAAAAAGGGGCCGGGAAGAAAAGAAAATCCCGGGATGATGAACTCGACGGCCGAGGCGGATGGATGTATCTGTATACCAAAGCCGGTAAACTGACGGTATACCCTAAACCAAGCTCCCTCAAGCTCTGGAGAGGCCGGTTTTTCTAGGTGCGCATGCCTGACGATTTTCCCCTGAGGCGCCAATGGACCAAACCCCGCTCCCGGATGGAACATATAAGGGATAGGGGTTTAACTCATCGGGAAAGGGTCGCGTTTGATTATTTTGCCTCCGACTCCATTCCGGCCTTAAGAGGCAAGAAGAGGATACCGGTTCCCAAGTACTGGCTTCCTCACACTTCTTATGTGTTTACCAACCCCGCCTTGTCGGCCTTAGGTTTCTGCCATTCCGACCCGTATGGTGTGTTTATTACCCTGCTCTGCTTCTTTTTTCTTTTTTCTGAAATATACTAGCTGTGATTTCTTCCTTGCTGCTTCCTATTTTCAGGTCGGGACTTTTTAATCCGCGAAGCCCTTCACGTAGACAAGAAATACCGGCCACTTAGCAACATGCCTCCCAAGCCTGCCCGTCGATTTGTTCCCATTCAGCTGCCGGCTGGTGGTGGTCGAGGAGGTCGAGGGAACGACCGGAACCCTAGTCCGGAGGAGGACACCAGGGATTCAATTCCCTTAGTGCAGCGCCAGGCTGGGCTTTCTTCCCTGAAGAGGAAAGCTGAGGCCGCGAAGGAGCAGCCTTTGGCGAAGAAGTCGGCTTCTAAGGCCGGTACTAACACTGTGGCTTCTGCCTCTACCCCCCTTCTTACCGGCCGAGTAGCCGAAGTGGGTAGCTCTTCCTTGCGGCCCAAGATCTACAAGCAACTGACTCTGCCGGAAATGGTCCCCGGATTGGAGTCTTTTGCCAAGCCCAGGAAGGTGGGCATCTTAGAGCGAACCCGGATTGAGATGCCGGACATTTTGAAGATCGAAGTGCTGGACTCGCTGTCCAGTAAAGAACGGAGAGAAGTTCGATCCAAAGCTGAACGTTTTGGATGACGAATCTTTGCTGCTGGACCGTCCGTTGGAGGGCGGGAACCTGGGCTATCGTATTTTGAAAGCTATGCAGCTTAAATACGATATACCGGTGGACGAGGTGTACACGCTTGCTGCGACGCATGCGCACAACCTGGCCCTGGTAAGTCTCATGTTTTTTATTTTCTTTCTCTGTCTATGCAAGTGTGCTATCGGAAGTTTTTTGTACTGTCTTCATGTTAATTTGCTGTGTGCAGTCTCCCAATCCGGTAAAGAACTTTGTGACTTTTACCAGTGCTTTCAAACTTCATATTTTAATGAGGTGAAAGATCACAAAGATCTGAAGGTCAAGATGGCCGCCAAGGAACAAGAACTCCTCGCGGCTCAGACCGAGAAGAATGACGCCCTGGGAGCTGAAAGCAAGGCTGATGCCACCCTTGTCAAGGTGGTAGAGGGCCACTCATTGACCTTGTTCAACAAGGATGAGGAGATTCGGCTACTCCGGGAGCAGATTGCGGAAGCTAAGGACCTGGAGCGTGAGGCTGTGAAGGAATACCGGAAGAGTGTGGACTTCGTGGACCGACTGCTCAACCGGTATAATGGTGGGTGGTCTGCGGCCATGAGGTGTGTCCGGCATACCTTCCCGGATTTTGACTGGTCCAAGATCGAAGAGGCCCACGCTCAGCTTGTCCATGGGCTACCGGTTGAGGGCGAAGTTCTGGACCACGGGGTCACCGAGGCCGACATTGCCAACGCAGATCCCAGGGCCGAGTTCGAGGAGGATCAGGAGACCGTCAACGATGCTGCTGAAATTGCCAACCCTGCTACCGGTCATGACAATCCGGAAGAGCCGGTGGTAATTGTTGACGGTTCTGAGGGAGAGGACCGTGCTGAATAGATGTGCTCTTTCGTCCCTTCCTTACCCTTCTTGTACTGGGCCACTTTGGGGGTTTCCAGCTTCTGCGATCATAACGTCTTTTCCTTGGCCAGCCAAACTATCTTTACCATTCTGTAAATTCGTTCGCCTATGACCGATTGCTTGTTTTTGTTCTTGCGGTCATACCGTCTGTGGTTGACTGCTTAGTTTTAGGGTTGTAACGCTTTCCTTTATTAATGACAAATATATTTTTCAAGTATGATGCCGTTCTTTTTATGTTTCTGTATTAGTTATTTGATTAATCACTTATGCCGCCAACTCATTGCTAGTTGTTTACCGGACATTATGGTCAATTAATACTGTTAAATTGTTTATTCCGATAGATCCGTGAAGGTCCTTGACCGGTTGGACACTAGTGATTAATTCAGCAAATCCACTAAGGTCATTGACTGATCAATCAATAATGTTCGCTTGTTTAATCCGGCAGATCCGCGAAGGTCATTGACCGGTTTGACACTATTGATTAATTCAGCAGATCCACTAAGGTCATTGACTGATTAATCAATAATGTTTTATTGTTCATCCCGGCAGACCCGCGAAGGTCATTGACCGGTTTGACACTATTGATTAATTCAGCAGATCCACTAAGGTCATTGACTAATTAATCAATAATGTTTTATTGTTCATCCCGGCAGATCCGCGAAGGTCATTGACCGGTTTGACACTATTGATTAATTTAGCAGATCCACTAAGGTCATTGACTGATTAATCAATAATGTTTAATTTGTTCGGACAGTACTGAGACTTTGTGTGTGGAAGATGCTCATTTTATTAAAAATAAAACGGCTCTTCTCGGCTATGCCGGAATTATTGCCTACAATGAAATTGGTAAATCTTTTCGGCATAAGTGCCTGATTATTAACTCATACTGGCAACACTGCCTTTCTGCTAACTATACGTAGTATCTTTTAAGGACACTGGCGTTCCAACTGTTTTTCAACAGCTTGCCTGCCATGTCTTTAAGCCGGTACGACCCTGGTACTATCTCTTCTTTGATCAAGTAAGGCCCTTCCCAATTAGCCGTAAGCTTCCCGTCTACATGGGCTTTTCCAGTTGCGGCCGTTCTCCTGAGGACGAGGTCTCCCTCAGAGATAGGGAGACTACGTACTCTTTTATTGTAAGCCTTGCTTATCCGGTCTTTATATGCTGCCAACCTCAGCTCTGCTGCCAATCTAACCTCCGGTAAGAGATCAAGGCCTTTTTTGTGTATCTGTTCGTTTAAGCCTGGCTCATAGTTCAGGATTCGCCAGTTGGGTAGCCCCACTTCAACCGGTAGTACTGCTTTCGCTCCGAAAGCTAACCTGAACGGCGTTTCTCCGGTGGCCTCCTTTTCGGTAGTCCTGTTGGACCATAACACTGCCGGTACCATGTCGGCCCATGCTCCCTTTAATTCATCCAACCTCTTTTTTATGGCGTTGAGGATCTGTTTGTTAGCAGCTTCAGCCTGGCCATTGCTTTGAGGGTGGCAAACTGACGAGTAAGCAAACTTGATGCTGTAGGGACGCAAAAAGTCGCGTATTGGGCCTCAATCAAACTGGACGCCTTAGTCCATCACTATTCCCATTGGAATGCCGAACCTAGTGATGGTGTTCTGCCAGATAAACTTCTTTACCTGATTGGCCGTTATCTTCGCCGTTGGTTCTGCCTCTATCCATTTCGTGAAGTAATCAATGCCCACTATTAGGAATTTCCTTCCCCCAGATGCCGGTGTGAAGGGTCCTATTATATCCATCCCCCACTGTGCGAAAGGGATTGGGTTCAGGATTGGATGTAGGTCGTTAGCCGGTTGGTTTATCACCGGCGCAAACCTTTGACATTTATTACACTTTTTCACGTAAGCTTGGGCATCCGTCAGCATTGTGGGCCAGTAGAAACCTGCTCTCAGCGCCTTTCCTCCGATATGGTTCCCACAGACCCCTTCATGAATCTCCTCAATTAGTTTCGTTGCCTCGTAGGCCATTACGCACCTTAGCAGAGGCAACGAGAATCCTTTCTTGTACAGCTGACCTTGAAAGACGCGGTACCAAGCTGAATCTCTTTTCAATTTTTTCGCCGCCATCTTATCTTCCGGCAGCTCACCCGTGAGTTTATACGTAGTATACTGTCGTACCATTCCGGCTCAGAGGTGATTGTATTGACGGCCGCTGTGGTAACCTGTATGCTTCGTTCTTTTCACGTCTCTACCATGACGTTCCTTCTTTTTTCGCTGACACTGGAGCTTGCCAGCTTTGACAGGGCATCTGCCGCCATGTTTTCTGCTCTCGGAACCAATTGTACTTCAAAGCTCTGCAACCCCTTTGTCATGCTCTTGACTAGGTTGAGGTACTTCTGCATTACCGGTTCTCTAGCTTCATACGTTCCTTTGATTTGGCTCGAAATTAACTGCGAGTCCGTTATCATGGTTATGTTTTTGGCTCCAGCCGCAATGCTCAGACTCAGTCCAACCAAGGCTGCTTCGTACTCAGCTTCATTGTTGGAGGCTTTAAACCCGAAACGGATGGCATGTTAGAAGATTTCCCCTTCTGGGGACGTCATGACAACACCGGCCCCTGCTCCACTCTGGGCCGCTGATCCATCCACCTCAATTTTCCACCTGCCGGTGGATTCTGTTGCCTCAGTATAGGTTGTCTCCACGATAAAGTCAGCTAGCGCTTGGGCTTTGATAGCGGTGCGCGGCCGGTATTCTATGTCAAACTCTGAGAGCTCTATTGCCTATTTCAACAGTCTGCCTGTGGTGTCCAGCTTGTGGAGAGCCTTTTCCAGGAGCTGATTGGTAAGGACTTGAACAGTGTGAGAGTCGAAGTATGGTCTCAGCTTTCTTGCTGCAATTAAGACGACATAAGCCATCTTCTCTAATAGCTCATACCTTTGCTCAGCGCCTGCTAACACGTGACTGACAAAGTAGATGGGGCTTTGCTGCCCCTGCCGGTTTACCAACAATACTGCCGCCACCGTCTTCTCGGTCACTGATACGTACAGTTGCAGTTTCTCCCCCAGCTCTGGCCGGGTTATGGTTGGCAGTTTCAGGAAGTGCTTTTTTACTCCTTCGAAGGCTTGCTTCTGCTCCTCTCCCCAATCAAACTTCTTATTTCCTCTGAGTATCTTAAAGAATGGCAAGGCCTTTTCAGCCGACTTGGAAACGAATCTAGTAAGAGCCGCCATCCTTCCGGTCAGCCTTTGAATGTCCCGGATGCTCTTTGGCTCTGGGAGATCACTGATGGCTTTGATCTTGTCGGGGTTAGTATCGATCCCCCTTTCACTCACCATGAAGCCAAGGAACTTGCCGGACCTTACCCCAAATACACATTTTTTCGGAATTAGCTTCATTTGATGCTACCGGAGTGTTTCGAAAGTTTCCTCGAGGTCTACTATATGCTCTTCTTCTGTTAAGCTCTTGACTATACTGTCATCCAGATATAACTCTACGTTTCGGCCTTTTTGTCGCTCAAATATTTTGTGCACTAGTTTTTGATAAGTGGCGCCGGCATTCTTGAGCCCGAACGGCATGGCCTTGTAGGCATAAACTCCTGCATCTGTAATGAAAGCCGCATTATTCCTGTCGGATTTCAGCAAACTTATCTGGTGATATCCTGAAAAAGCGTCCATGAAGCTTAACAGTGCGTGTCCGCTAGTTGAGTCTACCAACTGATCAATCCTTGGCAAGGGATAGCAGTCTTTTGGGCAAGCTTTGTTGAGGTCGGTGAAATTCACACACATACGCCATGACCCGTTGGATTTCTTCACCATTACCACATTCGCCAACCACTCAGGGTAATCGCAAGGTTCTATGAAGTCTGCTGTCAGCAGCTTATCCACTTCATCCTTTATGCCTGCGTTCTTTTTGGCGGAGAAGTTGCGCTTCTTTTGCTTTACCGGCCTAACATCCTCATTCACATTTAAACGGTGTACCATGAAGTCTGGGTCAATACCGGACATTTCATCTGCTGAGAAAGCGAATATGTTGGCATGTCCTCTTAGCAGAGAGATCAGGTTAACCTTAACTTCTTCTCCCAAATCGTCCCCAATCTTCACTGTTCTGTCCGGCCTTTCTTCTTCCAAGCTTATTTCTTCAGTCTCCCCCTCTGGGCTGGGTCTTGGCTGATCTGCCGGCCTTGCTTCGAAGTTTTCCATAGATAAATCCTTCTTGGCTTTGTTTTCCAACCTTCTTCTTTTTCTTTCCGATGGCGGCGTATCGGCCGGGCGTTTGTGGTCAGAGTGCTTCAGCGCGGTGAGATAACAGGCCCTTGCCGACTCTTGGTTTCCCCTGATTTTTCCGGGATTGCCGTCATTGGAAGTGTAGATCATAGTAAGGTGATATGTTGAGACGACGGCCTGAGCGTCGTGGATTAGCGGCCTTCCAATAATGGCATTATACGCCGCTGGGACGTCAACAACCAGAAATTCCACCATGAGGTCCTTGGAACGGGACCCCTCTCCTAATTTTACAACCAGCTTTACAGTTCCTTCTGGGACGACAGATGCCCCCGTGAAACCGATAACCGGGTAAGAGATCGGTTTCAAACATGCTTCATCAAAACCCATTTTTTCAAATGTTTCTTTGTATAGGATGTTAGCGGAGCTTCCTCCGTCGACCAGGACGCGATGGACCATTGCATTGGATATCTGCAGAGATACTACCAAAGGGTCATCATGGGGGTAAACGATCCCTTTAGCGTCCTCTGAAGTGAAAACCACGGACGGCATTGATGGAGGTGCCGGCCATTTCCTGGCATTGTTATAGTTCACTTGGTGGCGGACTTGTTTTTAGACTAGCCTTCCCCCCGTGAATGCTGCCGCCTCTTGTCGGCCCTCCGCTTATGACATGGATCTCAGTGATCCTGTCCTTTACCGGCCTTCTGTTACTATTTTCATCCTCCCTGGGGAGAGTTTTGCGATCAGTCCTTGTTTGGTACTGGGTGAAATAACCTCGCCTGATGAGGTCTTCAATCTCGTCTTTAAGGTCTTTGCAGTCGTCCGTCTTATGGCCATAATCATCGTGAAATTCACACCACTTGGACTTATCTCTGCCCTTGTAGTACATCTTTCTTGGCCTTTGCCATTTCTCGTCTTTATAGTGCAGTTCGAAAATTCGGCCCCGGGATATCATCAATGGTGTATAATTATGATATTTGTCCGGTCTTCCTTCAAATCCTTTTTTCACCGAGTTGTTCTCCTCTCTCCTGCCAGTGGTATCGGACTTTTTATCCTTCCGGTACTTATCGTCCCGACGATCCTTATCCTTATCTTTGTCCTTGTTTTTTTCTATGGCTGCCGGCCTTTTAGCATTAGCTGCTTTGTCGAACTCTTCTCCTCTTATAAAGTCATTTGCCTTTCCCAAGACCTCTGTTAGGCATGTCATCTTCTTTCTGCCGAGATAACTGCGAAAAGGGGTCCCTTCTCTCAGCCCCGTCATGAGGGCTAGGACCGCTACTTCTTGCTGCAGTGTAGGGATGGTGACGGCTTCAGCGTTGAAACACCCCACATAGTCCCTCAAACTTTCTGTCTCACCTTGCTTGATGGACATTAACTCGCCGGTTGTTTTCTCACGTCGCTTGTTACTTACAAAGTGCGTTACGAACATGGACATAAGTTGGCAGAAATCGAAGACGGTTGCTGGCGGAATACTCTTAAACCATGTTTACCCTAGTCCAACCAAGGTAGATGGGAACACCTTACACCATACCGAGTCGGTATCGGTGTATAGCAGCAGATGACCTTCATAAGCCGATATGTGATCCTCTGGATCAGACTTGCCGTCATACTTACATGTCGGCATTTTCAGCTTCTCCATGGGCTCTTGCAAAATCGCAGTGGAAAACGGTGAATTCCGCAATGATACCGGTGCTCTACGCCGATATTCACTTCCCTTCCTTGGCTGGGAGGAATGCTGCTGGACTTCCGTGTCCTGCGCCTCCTCCTCCTCTTCCTCTTCACCCCCCACTTGCTCCGTGGGGGTTTTTGGGTTTGCCACCTGATCCTGGTCATGCCGGTCTCGCTCTCCCTGGCGGCCCGTCCACAGTGAGCGGAGCTTTCTCACTAGGCTGTGGGCTCGGGGACCGGTCGGTGGGGTACCGCTAGCCATTGCTTGGAATACCTCTGCTGCACTTCTAAGTTGTTCAGGGGTGAACATGTTGTGCAGGGTATGGAAGATGTCTTCCTGGGGAGTCTCAGGAGTTTTTCTAGCTGTGTCAACGGGTGGCCGACTTTGCTTAGCAACCGGCAGTGGAGTTGAGAACCCCGGGGGTGCTTTCTCAATGGGAACATTGTTTTCATCAGTTTCCGGCATCCCAAATTGCTGATTAGGATCCATGAGGGTTTTTTTTTGCAAGAGATGGCTTAGACTACAAGGTATTGTTCGCCCCTCCTTCTAGCGCCAATTGTTCCGGTATGGGACAAATTACAGGGTCTTGAACCGTTAAGTCCTTGTATTGAAGCCGGTTTGGATCCCTGCAAAAGAGAATGAGTAAATTAAAACTAGCCTCGGGGGTTGATCCGAGGAATGCCCCTCCGATGCCTAAGTCAGTATTTGGTTAAAGCGGTAGCTCTCAAGTACAATGTATTGGGATTCGTGAACGTACCTTATGACTCAGATCAACGGAGTATTTATAGGGACCCGAATAAGCCCATATCTGAGTTGGGCCCGATATTTGCGGGAAATATCCCCGAGAATATTCCCTTAGGATGTATTCTTATTTTCTACTGAAATTATATCTTTTAGGCCCGTAGGTATTGGAGATATAGGCTGGGTCCAAGCCCAGGATCGCAAGCCCAAAGGCTATTAGTCCGGTATAACTTAAACCGGTATGGAACTTAGTCAGCCCCCATACAATATCAATGATAAGTTATATTTTATCTCAAAACTTTTGTCGATTTATTTGCTATTATATCTTGTTCACCTCATATTTTATTTTATTTTTCTTCTTTTTAAGAATTTATAATTTTTATATATGTTTTGAACTAGGTATATTAGATTAGATTTCAGTATTAAAAGGGGGTTATGTTTAACAATTTTTAGGGTTACCTATATTATGTTAGAGGGGTTACTTACCATGGATATATTAAACTACTTATGAAGTATATAGTTTGAATTGGTTACTTATTATTGTAATAGGAGTTACTAATAACGTTCTAGAGGAATTACCTATTACTCTTATAGAATTTTTTGGGGTTAGTAATTAATGGACAATTACTGATACTTTGTTAGAAGGATTACCCAGAATGATAGATTGAGTTACTAATTATAATACTTACTTTTTAATCTTATAAGGGTTAGTGATAATATTTTACAGGGGTTACTGATTAGTAAACTTAGCTTTTGATCAGTACATTTTTATGGGTTACTTATTATCAGTTATACAAAATATACTTATGCTAATGTATGGGGTTACTTATTGAAGTTATTGGTATTTGTTTACAAAGATATTTGGAGATTCTATGGGTTACTTTTTAATCTTATACATGCCGGTGATAATTTTTTAAGGTTTTTACTGATTAGTAAACTTTGCATTTGATCATTATATTTTGATGGATTACTTATTACCTATACATAATTTACTTATTGTAGACAAATAATCGTGTCTTCCTATTTAAGTATCCAATGATGAAACATATCGTGATCTTAATTGGTCTGACCCATGGGAGAGCAGTCCGAATAGCCAAACACAAAATTGTTTTAAAGTGTAAAAGCTTATTTATTTTCAATAATGATCCGAAGTTCTTTTTCAAAGCCCAATTAATTATTGGTAATAATTAATTGTATTATGATCCCATAAAATATTTTAAGCCCAATTCTTTGAAAAAGCCTAATTAATTATTCATGATAGTTAATTATTTTTATTTCTTATTTTGATACATAATTTAGAAATAAACATATATTTTCAAAGATATTTTAAAATTGAAATCAGATTTATCTCGTAAAAGTTGATTTCCAAATCTAGAGGATAAAAGAAAATCGTTGAAAAACATATTGAAGGACATTGATGTCTGCATCTCGGTCTATCTAGAGTGCAACGTGCATGTGACACATTGGGTATCCCCCGATCTGTGCCTGACACGTGGCTCTGCGCGTTACGTGGAGTCGTGCGCTCATGCTCTACACGCAATTAACTTCCGTATTCTATTTTTAATATTTTGCTATAAGTAAGCCATTGATTTTACGGATCTACACTTTGATACGCTCGATACACTCGAATACTTCGAATGCTCAAGATTTTCCTACTCTCATATTTTCATATTAAAAATACATAAACACATATTTACAAATATAAATATATACTTTGATCGATCTTCACAAGTGTTTGTTGAGAGGCTTGACGATTGTTATTCCTGAAGATTGTTATTCCCTCAGACCCAAGCCACACCGCTATATTACTGAGGGCCCTTGAATCTTTCTTATTTATTTTATTGAAGTCACTAACGATTATTTTCATGATGTAGATCTTTAATAAGAATTCGTTCTTTTGTACATTCTAATCTCTACACTTTCTTTTTATTTCTTATATATTTTCATGATTCTCCTGCTCATATTTTCATCACCGACAAGATTATTATTGCTGACCTAAGGAATTTTTTTTAATATTAATCAGATAATTTGACAACCAGTTAGCAACCCTGTCATTTCGATTACTTAATAATGTGTCAGTAAAAAATAATCTTTTTGATGTGTTTAATCAATCAAGTTAGACTAATATTTTTAGGGTGCTTGAAAGTATTATCTGATTATTCTTTTGCACAAAACTTAACATGAATAGATATTAAGTAGAGGCCATCAATGGGCGAATGTGGTTCCTGACGTGTTCGTACCTTCATCTCCAGACTTAATCTATGGTTCATTAACCATTAATTGAGTCATGACGGGAAAATCTACATTGGATAAGTCCCAAAGTTGTCCATAAGATTTCCCAATATCCAAATAGATCTATGGGCTAGTCTTCCTTTTTGAAAACTTGTTGGTGAGTTATCTCTGTTTCAAAACAAATTTCAAAATAAAACCTTAACAATGAGATACTCAAATACGTGTTCACACAACGTAGGCGACATAAAATCACGCCTATACTTTTACTACTGTATGGGGTTACATATTGAAATTGTTTGGTAGTTGTTACAAATATTCTTGTAGATTTTGCGGTTTACTTTTTGATCTTATAAGGGTTAGTAATAATGTTCTGAGGAGTTATTGATTAGTAAACTTAACTTTTGATCACTACAGTTTAATGTGTTACTTATTAGCTATACATGGTTTACGTATACTTATGTATGAGGTTACTTATTGAAATTATTGGTATTTGTTTATAATATACTTGTAGATTATGTGGGTTACTTTTTAATCTTTTAGGGGTTAGGTGCTACTAATTAGTAAAGATAGATTTTGATATATACATTTTGATGGGTAACTTATTAGCCATACATGATTTACTTATACTAATGTATGGGGTTTACTTATTGACATTGTTGGTATTTGTTTTCAAATATACTTGCAATATGTTACTTTATAATCTTATAGGGGTTAGTGATTATGTTTGTGGGGGGTTACTTATTAAGTTCATACAAGATATGTGGGGTTATTTTCTAAGTCTAAAGAAATTACTCGTATTTTGTTAAAAGGCTTATTACTTACATTAGATATATGGGGTTAACAATAATGAAGACTATTATTTTAGATAACATACCTTTTTTTATTGCATTTGACACAGCTAAGTCTTGGTCGGTAAAGATTGTTGTAAGCATTAGACCACCCATAGATTTTTTAAATGTGTTAGTAGCCACTCAAATGTTGTTGTTTTTTCATCTGCAATGAAAGCGCAACCATACATCACATTTTGCCAGTGGTTATTATTGATGCAAACGATTGGGCACAAATGAGGTTGTGTTTGTTTGTTAAAATATATATATGTATATAAAGTACAGTTAATTATCAGGGAATAATTAATTGGGATTTAATATAGGACTTTAACACTTTTGAAGTAGTTTTGGGTTGACTTTTCCGATTGCTCTCCCCTTGGGCCGAACCAATTAATACTGCGGTATGTTTCATCATTAGATCCTTAAATGGGGAGACACGATTATGTGTCTACAGAAGCCCCCCACTTTTACTTTCCACTTTGACTAAGGTTTAGGAAATCGAAAGTCAAAAGTATACGGTGTTAGGACGGAGAATGATTCCGAACGATCTATAATTTAGAACTGATCTATATACGGGGGTACGCCGGTCTCTACTAAACAAAGTTAGTATGTAGGGTAATAACTACAAGCAATCTGATTACATGTAGAAGGAGATGTTAGGAGATAAATGCAAACAACTCAGACATAGCACATAATGATTTATAGATGCAAACTTACTCTCTAACGATGCATGAGATGCTGTGCAAGAAGTTACATAAAGCTAAGGAAGATGATAGGTCATACAAGGCAGGGTTATGCAAGACTAGGATGTATACAGTGCAAGGTTAGGCGTTTACAAGGCTGGGAGATCTAGATATGTAGAGAGATAGAATGATCATAAATAAATAGAAAGATTTTCGAAAATAGTTTTTAATAAATAACTAGTATTTGGGCCCGGGCGTTACTCCGGGTTGATACTGTTTTACAGATTTGATATGCATTTTTTTCATTCCCATTAAAATATATTGAGGAAAACTCAACCTTTAAAAGGTACAAATATAATAATGTGAACACTTAAAGCATGATTAAAAGTTGGTTGAGATGGTAGTTGTATCATATATAATTACAAGAGGTCATGGGTTCAAATCTTGTTGCAAGCTAATTTTACTTTTGTTATTGTTATGATTTATCACTTGTGTACACATTGAACAATTCTAGTGAAGCAACAGATGTGCCACGTGGCGTGTATATATTGCGTGGAGGTGCCATGTGGCGTGTATACGTTGTCACGCACGCCTTTTAATATATATCTATAGATTGAGATCCCCAAATGAGGTCCATAGATTACAATTTTTCGAGAGTTTGATTTGATTTGGAGGAACCACCACATACAAGAAGTCCCCACTTTGGGTAATATTGTCTTGAAGTAGGCATCTAAACCCTGATTGAGACGTAGTTGATCGGTCTTAAGCATTCAAAGTTTTCATTCGGTATTTTTCTTTGGGAAGTTGATTTAGGCAAAGTCAGATATCGCTAAAAACCAAGGAATTGTTAGGGACTCTTTTAGGGACGAAGAGAGTTTGGAATAAAATATATAAAAGGTTAAATTTATAACTCAAATAAATGTAGGTGGGAAAAGGCTTTAACGAGGCTAAGTTCAGACTCGAGTCTATGTCGGGATCTAGAAAGAGTATGCTTTTGAATTCTAGAAAGTCAAATCATTAGACCTTGATTAATTTTTATTTTATTGAAACGGTCGAACCTCAAGATGAGGATTCCTACGTATTCTTGCGGAATAAGACCATTCGTAAATATGCATCGGTTTTTTTTAAAAAATTTTTGTGCCCTTACTTTTGCTTAGGCCGTCCTTTTGGATTTTCAACCTAGTGGACTTGGACATACCTTAAAAAGCAGTTAAGATTGATGAAAAGTTCAAAGGTTCAAAGGTTTAAGGCTTGAAGTTTAACTGAAGGTTGAATTGGTTGGGGTACGATATGGATCATAAATTTTTATTACGTGGATTTAAATGAGGGGTAGACTTTTATGCAAGCCCTCTAGCTTGACTTTTTGCTTTGCCTTTGGTTTTTTCTCTTTTTGATTTTTTTTCCTTTTGTCATGTGCGTTTCTTTTGCTTTTATATTTTAGTCGCACTTTGAACTTTTGCACATTATTTATTTTTACCTAGTGTCGATTTTATTTTTATGTTTATGTAGTAAGGCTTGAACACACGATATTAGTTTAAGGTATTGGAAGGCTTGAAAGATTTTATGAAAATTTGATTTTAGAGGGATTATTTGGGTAATAGAGATGATGGTTTATGGAAGATGGAAGGAAGAGGAGAATAACTCCAAATCCAAAGTATGTCATTTTTTTGTAATTCTTTATTTTTAGTTTTCTTTGTTAATAATTAAGACCATTAAGTGATTTAAGCTTCATCATCGAACTCGAAGCATAAATGATGGTGAAATGCCAATGAAATAAAAATAAAAATGAAATGAAATGGAAATGAAAAGACATAATAGATAACACTAGTAGAATAATTGCTTATTGAAAAAAAATACAAACTTAATGACATTAAGATTTCCAAGGTTTAAAAAACTTTTCCTCCTAAATGCTCTCTAGGTTCACGATAAGGTGAGTGCTATTGTGAGCCGAGTGTAGGACGGGGAGGAAAAAGAAGAGTTCCGGGGCCGGTGAAGGGTCATCGGAGATCGAAAACTCGCACAAATCATCTGGACCAAATAGCAAGCAGGTAGTGGGCGTGAATTTTGTAGAAAGCAATGGAACAGTAACTACGGTAACGCCAGCGAGGAGTATGGTGGTGCAAGAGAAGATTCTAGCAACGCCGGTACCGGAAGTAGTGGCTGAGCTAGCTGAAAAGAATCACAACTTCTGGAAGAGCATGACACAGAGTAAAATCTCTGGAAAAGGGTATGGGTCTCTCCTATGTCACTCCGGTAGTTGTTAATGGTGAAAATGTAGCTAAGCTTGATAAGAAGGAGGTTGATAGAGCTACTGAAGAGTGGCAGAATGCGCTAATAGTATATGTTATTGGACAAAACCCTAGTCTAATGGCTATAACTAATTACTGTAAATCTCAATGGGCACCAAAAGTTGAACCTAAAATATTCAAGCATGATGAGGGGTACTTTGTGGTGAAAATGGATACAGCTAAGGATAGAGATGCAGTACTATATTCAGGGCCTCATTTATTTTTTGGCAAGGCTATGATTGTGAAACAGTGGACATCTAGCTTTAGTTTTAACCAGGAGATTTTAAAAGTTGTTCCAATATGGGTTACCTTTCCTAATCTTCCACTGAACTGCTGGTCTACTGATTCATTGAGTAGGATTGGAAGCACTATTGGTGTGCCAATATATGCAGATGAATGTACCACGAAACAATTAAGGATTTCATTTGCAAGAATCTTGATTGAAATGGATGTAACAGGGACGATCCAAGAGGAAATAAATGTGGAAGATCCTAATAGGAGGGTATTCAAACAAAAGGTTGGGTATGCTTGGCTACCACCATTTTGTGCTAAGTGTCAGAAGATAGGCCATGTTTGTGAGGAGAAAAAGAAGCCTACAAAAGGAAGAATCATTCAAAAATGGGTGCCAGTTGGACAAGCTAAGGATATTTCTTCATCCAATCCAGTTTTAGAGGCTGATATTGGGGATGATAGGATTACTGAAAAATACTCAAACAATTTCTAGCAATCCAATTCAACCTGCTAATGTAACCCCAGTGGTTACGCCAGTATCTTCTACTCAGAGACAGGAATTGGATGAGGAAGGGGCCTGGAAGCTGGTAACAAGGAAAACAAAGGATAAAGAGAAGCAAGGGACCTTTCAAACAGCTAAAACAGCAGTGATGTATGAACTGCAATCTGGAGGAGGAAGCTCAGCTGCTGGTGCTGGGGGTGCTAAGGGACCAAACCCTTATTTGTCATAATGTCATGTATCACATGGAATGTTAGGGGGATGAATGATCCCTTTAAAATAAAAGAAATCAAGAGCTTTCTGTACAATCACAAAGTAGCAGTGTGTGCTTTACTGGAGACTAGGGTGAGGGAACAAAATGCAAACAAGGTTCAAGGTAAGTTTGGTAAAGATTGGAAGTGGTTGAATAACTATTCTCACTCAGCAAGAGGGAGAATATGGATAGGTTGGAGGCCAGCCTGGGTTAATGTCACACTTACACATACCCAGGAACAAATGATGGTATGTGATATTCAAGATCAGTCTTACAAGATAAAGATGGTTGCTGTGTATGGCCTTCACACAATAGCTGATAGGAAAAGCTTATGGAGTGGGTTGTTACAATGTGTTCAACAACAGGAGCCCATGATTGTAATTGGTGACTTTAATGCTGTATGCCACTCAAATGATAGACTAAATGGGACACTGATTACTGATGCAGAGACTGAAGATTTCCAGCAATTCTTATTACAATCAAATTTGATTGAGAGTAGGAGCACAGGGCCATATTACTCTTGGTCTAATAGCAGTATTGGTAGTGACAGAGTACTGAGCAGAATTGATAAAGCTTATGTGAACCTAGTCTGGCTAGGAATGTATACCGAGGTAAGTGTGCAATACTTACCTCCTGGAATCTCAGACCATTCTCCTCTTTTATTTACCTTGATGACAGGGAGGTCACAAGGAGGGAAGCCTTTTAAATTCATGAATGTAATGGCTAAGCAAGATGAGTTTATAGAGACTGTGGAGAAAGCTTGGAGTTCTATAAATGGAAGATACAAGCTTCAGGCAGTATGGTTGAAGCTAAAAGCTGTCAAGAGAGAGTAGAAGCAAATGAAGACTCAGAAGATAGGGCTGGCTCATGAGAAAGTGAAGGATTTAAGGCACCAGCTTCAGGATATGCAGAGTCAGGGTGGGTTTGATCAGAATGCTATAGTGCAGGCAGAAGCAAAAGATCTAATGAATGATTTGAGACATTGGTCTCACATTGAGGAGAGTATTCTTCAGCAAAAATCCAGAATTAACTGGATTCAGCAGGGAGATACAAACTCTAAGCTGTTCTTTACTGCTGTTAAAGCTAGAAATGCACTCAATAGAATTGATATGTTAACTACTGATGATGGGAGATTAATTAAGGAAGCTGATGAAGTAAAGAGGGAAATTATGGATTTCTATAAGAATTTGCTAGGGACAAGAGCGTCTACCTTGATGGGGGTGGATCTGAGTACTGTTAGGGGGGGTAAATGCTTATCTACCCATGCAAAAGATTCCTTACTGAGAGAGGTTACTATTACTAAAATTGATGAGGCTTTGGCTGGTATTGGGAATGATAAGGCGCTAGGATTGGATGGGTTTAATGCCTATTTCTTCAAGAAAAGCTGGGAAAGCATTAAACATGATATGTATGCAGGAATCCAGGAATTCTTTAATAACAGTAGAATGCATAGTCCTGTGAACTGTACAGTTGTTACTCTATTGCCCAAGGTCCAGCATGCAACAAGAGTTAAAGATTTCAGGCCTATAGCTTGCTGCACAGTGACTTACAAAATTATAGCTAAAGTGCTGACCAACAGGATGAAGGGAGTAATTGGTGTGGTGGTTAATGAGGCTCAATCAGGGTTTATTCCTGGTAGACACATAGCTGATAACATCCTTCTTGCTTCAGAGCTCATAAGAGGTTATACTAGGAAACACATGTCTCCTAGGTGCATTATGAAGGTGGACATCAGAAAGGCTTATGATTCAGTAGAATGGTCATTTCTTGAAACTTTGTTGCATGAATTTGGTTTCCCTAGCAGGTTTGTTGGCTGGATTATGGAGTGTGTCTCTACAGTGTCTTACAGTGTGCTGGTGAATGGTATTCCTACACAACCATTTCAAGCAAGGAAAGGGCTAAGACAAGGAGACCCAATGTCTCCTTTTCTTTTTGCATTGAGTATGGAGTATTTGAGTAGGTGTTTGGATGAATTGAAAGATAGCCCTGAATTCAATTTTCACCCCAAGTGTGAGAGATTGAACATTACACATCTGATGTTTGCAGATGATTTACTGATGTTCTGTAGAGCTGACAAAAGTTCACTTGATCACATGAATGCAGCTTTCCAAAAATTCTCACATGCCTCAGGGTTAGCTGCAAGCAATGAAAAGAGTAATATATACTTTTGTGGGGTAGATGATGGTACAGCTAGAGAGCTTGCAGACAGTGTTCATATGCAATTAGGGGAGCTCCCATTTAGATATATTGGTGTCCCTCTTACATCCAAGAAATTGACCTATGCTCAATGTAAGCCTCTAGTGGAAATGATTACAAATAGAGCTCAAACTTGGATGGCAAACTTGTTGTCATATGCAGGGAGACTTCAGTTGATTAAAACCATACTCGGTAGCATGCAAAACTACTGGGCTCATATTTTTCCCTTGTCAAAGAAAATTATTCAAGCAGTGGAGAAGGTATGCAGGAAATTTCTTTGGACAGGGAAAACCGAGGAAACTAGGAAGGCTCCTGTGGCTTGGGCTACAATTCAAATGCCAAAAAGTAGGGGTGGCTGGAATGTGATTAACATGAAGTACTGGAATAGAGCAGCAATGCTTAAGCTGTTATGGGCTATAGAGTTCAAAAGGGATAAACTGTGGGTCAGATGGATTCACTCCTACTACATCAAAAGGCAGAATATTCTTACTGTTAACATCAGTAACCAGACTACATGGATCCTGAGGAAGATAATCAAGGCTAGCGATAATCTGAGTAGTATTGGAGGCTGGGGTGAAATATGTATTGGAGATAAATTCTCCATGAAAAAAGCTTATAAGAAGATCAGTGAGAATGTTGAGAGAGTAAGGTGGAAAAGGCTAATCTGCAATAATTATGCAACACCTAAGAGCAAATTTATCTTATGGATGATGCTGCATAAGAGGTTGCCTACAGTGGATAGAATTAGCAGATGGGGTGTACATTGTGATACCAGTTGTAGGCTGTGCAGGACTGATGAGGAATCAATACAACACCTGTTCCTTTCTTGCACTTATGCAGCTGGGGTTTGGAGTAAAATATGTAGCATTGTGAACTTTCCTGACTCAGGAGGGTCTCATCAGGAGGTTATCTCTAGTGTGTGTGGTCAGGCAAGAAAGAAAACAGGGAAGCTAATTGTAATGCTATACACTGAGTGTGTGTATGTAATATGGAAGCAGAGAAACAAAAGAATCTTCACTGGGGAAAGTAAGGATGAGAATGTAGTCCTTAGAGAAATCTTATTTACAGTAGCTGCAAAATGTAATGCTGTTGAAAGGAGTCAGCTAATGCTGTAATTCTCCTTGTGTAATTGTGGTTTTTCTGCTTCATGTGCATTGCTTTTGTTGCACATGTTTTTTGGTATATATATACACCTTTTATTTGCCAAAAAAAAATAATTGCTTATTGTTGCGGATAAATTGCTTCGGTTTTACCCATACGCAACAATATAAACCATGGCAAAAGAAAAGAAAATTTGGAAATTAACCTGTTGGTACGGTTATGGGTGGAAACCACATCAATAGATATCAATGATAGTTTTTTAAAATTATTTGACTGGTTTGACCAGAGCCATTGTCGCGGTTCCCACCCAAAACCGCATCAATAGATTCAAATACTAGTTTTATTTATCTATTATTGCGGTTTTTTTAAAGAACCGCAACAATAGATCCTTGGTATATATTAAAAGCTGCTAGGGTTATAACTCCATCTCTCTCATACTCAATATTAGGCATTGTTTTCATTTTCACCATCCCTCTCCTCTCACTGTCTCTCACGCCTCTCAAGCTCTCTTCCTCCCAAACTCACTCATCTTCTCACCTTCTCATCTCTCATTTCCTTTGCACCTCATCTTTCTCGCTGTTCCTCATCTGCTGTCCAGGATTTTTGAAGCATCGAGATCTCGTCATACTTCTCTTTCCACCACCTAGATCCGCGACACACACTGGTATGGCGGCGGTCTAAAACCCCTTTTAAAAGGCTCCTTTGTTTCCCACTCAAGACACGTCCATCTTGTCGACTCTTCTTTTGGTCTTACATGTTTTACCTCTATCGATTAGTTCACCTTTTCCACACCTTTTTATCTCTCCTCCGATGCCAAAAACTGCCGCTGTAACATTGATTGTCGAGTCGTGCTTCCAGATATAGTCCGTGACGTTGCTTGGCGGGGGAAAGTTGGCAGTTGGTGGTTAAGTTATCATGGCTCAGATTTGATTTTTAGTTTGGTCGACTTGTTTTTATTTTAGATTTGATTTTTTTGTGCGATTTGTCATAGCTCAAATCTGATTAATTCATAACATGTCTATTTCATTTTAAGATATGAAATTACACATTTGTTTCATTTTAAGATCTAGAATATAATTTCTATTTAGTTTTTCATTTTCATTTTTAGATGTAGGATTTTCCCCTGTTCTTTAAAACATGTTGTATTATTGATTCAATAACTTGATTACTTGATTTGAATTTAGTTTTATGTACTATATTTCATTCTTTAAAATTGTGATGAGATATTCTTTTGGCTATTAGAGATACAACGATTATGTGGAAATAGTTAGCATTACGTTGAAAGCATTTTTTGGTTTGACAACTATAGACGTGTTTATTTTATATAACCTTAGTTTTGAGAGTCGATTTGAGCTCTTTTGAGATTTTTGTGCGTGTGATTTGATATATTTGGACTTATTTCCGTGTGCTAGATGTTTTTGTGCAGATTAGGGGTCTAATGCCTTTATTTGAGTTCCGGAACAGAATTCTAGCGGTCATTTGTGACCCATAGAAGATCCAATAAGTTGCACAAGAGGTGAGGATGAAGAATTTGTGGAAGAAGCTAATGAGAAGTGTCTGCCCGGTCGACGGGGAAAGACGAAAAATCCTTCAGCATACAAGGCATTAGACATGTTCTCCCGGTTGATCAAGCGAGAAGAGGGAGAAAAATGCGTACACCCCTGACCGGGGGAAGGTCATTCTTAGCTCGTACGTCGCCCGATCGGGCGGTTTTTCGGGAACATTATTTTTTTTGCCTTATTTAGTTTGTAAAGACTAAATAGGTTTTTAGTATTTCCAATTAGGGGATCTTTTTATTCTTCGTTTTTAGGTTTAAGCACTTATTTTCAGCATCAACATGAAAAAAACCAAAAGTAACTTAAATCTGCATAGTACAGATGTACAATGCATTGAATTCATAATGAAACAAATAAACCACAAGTTAAATCAAATTAGTACAGACTAAAAAAATAATTAAAGGAATGAAAAATTGAAACAAGTTACATCATCAAAATAAAATGAACCAGCCGATTTTAACACCAAAAAGTTAAAACTAATTACAACATCAAAAAGTTGAAACACTCAACGACGTGGACTCGCGGGTAAAAGGCAGCGAACGTGGACTCGCAGCGAAGGCGGTGAACAACACCTCCCATTGCGGATCCCAGTACGATCGCAACTCCTACCGGAGACAGAGTGGGACCCACCTCGCCAACGTCGTTTCTTCGCCATCCAACAGAACTTGGCTTTACTGTTGTAATGGTGGGACTTGTCCCCGTCATCGTCGAAAAGACTGAGCTTGGAGAAATCAATGGAATCGAGGGAGAGAGAAAATAAAGAAGTAGCTCGATCTGATAAACAAGGGCGTTTTGGATGAATTCTAGTAGTCTTCTTGTGATCAGTGTTTGAATGTGATTTGGGATTATTAGTGATGTAAGAATCAGAATTTAGGGTTTTCAAATTCAAATTCGAATTCGAATTCGGGGTTGTGTAATTGCTGAAGGGTTTCCATGTATGGATTCATGAACGATTGATGATGGTTGCGGTTTTGACGATGATGGTTGCAGTTTTGACGAGAGGAAGAGGGCTGAAGGCGACAAAGAGAAGAGGAGGAGAGAGAGACGTTAGGAGAAGAGAGAGAGAGAGAGGAGAGAGAGGGGTTAGGAGGAAGAGAGAGAGAGAGAGAGAGAGAGAGAGGAGAGATAGGGGTTAGGAGGAAGAGAGAGAGAGAGAGGGGAAGAAGGCATAAAACGGCTGGAGATAATAGGCAAAGAGGAGAACCGTAATTAGGCGTGTCTCCTTTTATAAACTAAAAGAGTCTATTGCTGCGGTTTTTTTAGGAACCGCAGCAATAGATTAAAATGTTATTAAAAACAATATTTTAATATATTGCCGCGGTTTCGGCTGAAAACTACCACAATAGAACTTGTCAAACAATCCATCAAATTTGATTTTTTCCTATTGACATCTATTGCTGCGGGTTTGGACGGGAACCGCAGCATAGTTGTATTATCTATTTTACCTTTTTTTTTTACGTGGTTTATTGCTGCGTATGGGTAAAACCGCAACAATTCCACCACAGCAATAAGCAAAAGTTCTAGTAGTGGTTTAGTGAGGGAAGACATGTTTATACCTCTTTGATTGCGGTTTAAAGTTCTTCGATATTTGGATTGAATTAGGGTAATTCCTATTGATTTGTTATGCTTGTTTAATTCATATAATTGTGCAATATCGTGGGTTATGTTTAGCTAATAGGAGTTAGAATCCAAAGATTGTACTCCTTAGAGGCTTGTTACAATTGGTAGGTCTGATTATGTTGAGCAACCGTACTAGCTTATGTTGGTCTTAGAGTGTTAAGACCCGACCGTAGGATTAACAAAATACTCTAATTATTCGAACCTCAATCCAAGTATTGTTGAATTATTTTAGTCATTAAATTGGTATAAGCATGGTGGACCGATCGATTACCCTAGATTTTTAATTATTTGACAAACTTCCATCCATTTGTGTTCTAGATTATTCTAGTTTAGTTATTAATCAATCATTCAATCAAAATTTTATCTTGAAGTAGTTAAATAATTGGGCACAAATCTATAGAACTCCTCTCCCTGTGGATCGACCTGTATTTGCTAGTGTATGCTAACAACAAACCCCGTGCACTTGCGGTATATTAAAAACCCATTAAGTTTTTGGCGCCGTTGCTGGGGAGACGTCTAGTTTCTATAGCTTTTTGATTGATTATTTGAACTATTTCTACTATCTCATTGGAACTTTAAGTTCTTATTGAGGCGATCTCACTGCATATTTTTCTCTGTTTCTTTTATGGCCAGGTGTAAAAGAACATGTACTCCTGTTCCAACTAATCGTTATCTTGAGAAAACCATCCGACAACTCAAAAAGCAACAAAAGAAGAAAAAGCAGTCTGCTAATCAGGGAAAATTCACGAATGAACCATCAAAATCAATCATGCCTCCTAATTCATTGAAGTTTTATGGGTTACCTTTCCCTGGAAATGTTCCCACATGCCCTACTATGCCTGACTTACAAGCAGCCAACTTTGACATAAAACCTTCCCTCATTATTATGATCCAACAGAACCAGTTTGGAGGGCATCCATCTTAAGACCCTGCAAATCATTTACAAAGGTTTCAACAACTCTATCGTATCGTTAAGCATTAAGGGGTCACTCTTGATCAATTGAAGGTCATGGTATTTGAGTTTTCTTTGAAAGACAAAGCACAAAAATGATTGAATGATGTCAAAATAACTGAATGGAGTACTATTTCTAAAGCATTCCTGAAAAAGTACTACTCTCCTACCAAAACTGCATAATCAGACATAAACTTGCTACCTTCCAACAAGAACCTGATGAAACACTAAAGGAAACATGGAATTGGTTTAAAGACCTGCAAAGACAATGTCCACACCACAACCTTAATAAGTGGTCCATTACCCAAGCATGTTATAATGGTCTACAACCCCATATTAAGAGTACAATTGCTTCATCTGCAAGGGGTGTTTTCCTAGAAATGAGGTGGATGAAGGGTACGATTTTCTGGCCAGCTTAGCAGCCAATGATCATAGTTCTTCTAGGACTATCACGAAGAAAAAGTTGAATGTTGATGCATATGTACTATTGTCCTTCTAAGTAGCCTAGTTGAGCATGAATATTTATGCACTGAAATCTTCACAATCTAGTACTTCTCCTATGAGTATTAACACGATATCTTTCATGGCACATATTACCTCGTCCTACTGTGAGGTGTGTGGTATTCAAGGCCATTTTGGTCATGATTGTTCCTACAATGAACTTGACCCGAATAAGAGGGAGCATACAAATGCTTTTCAGTAGAGACCTTCACACAATCCGAACTCTAACACATTTCAACCCAGGTTGGAGGGATCATCCTGACTTTACCAACAAAGGCAACAATGTTCAGAACCCTCAACCTATGCCACAAACTTCTTACCAATAAACACATCAAAACCCTGCTAGACAACAATATTACTAAAGGGCTCCTCAGAACCCCACAAACTGGTTTCAATAGGCCTGCACACCAAGGCTACCAGGAGCAATCTCAAAATGCCAGCTCATAAGAACCCACTATGTCTGATCTAATGAAGATGACAGTTTTTATGAAATAGACTCATGATGAGAGCATAAAGGAGTTGAAGAACACTACCAAACATGTAACACCCTAGAATTTCAAAGCGGAAACGAAAGAAATAATAATAGTATTAATAGGACGATGGCGGAAACATCGTCTTCTGGGAATGTCACTACTACAAGAAATGCGATCTCATAACTAAGTGATAAACCAACATAAGTAAATAGTATAAATAAATTAAATTAATTAGAGTAATAACTGAAAGAGAAAACTGACTCTTCAACTAACTAAAAGTCTAGGCCTAAAACACCTAGCTTTTTATTGCTCACAACTCAACTCGAGCCCAAAACCAAAGGAGAAACCCATCAATATAACCTGCAAAATATACAACAACTTTCACAATCAGTGGGGAGTAACTAGCAGTTCTCCGCCCAAATAGGAACATATAATGAACTTAAAGAAATTGGAAGCAACATCAAAGAACACATTATCAAGATACCGTACTCACTAAGAGGTACATATAATCATAAGCAATCAATAAGGAAAAATCCACTATCACACCAAATCCCTGTCAACCATGCAACAAATGCGGTCAACAAGCTCAAACACAACAGACCATGCCGTCTGTGAGTAGACTTATTGGACCATGCCGCCCAAGGCCTACGTTGCATATTCGAGGAACCATACCCCTAGAAGATACAACTTCAAAGATATAAACGACAACCATGCATCAAATGCGGTCAATGTTGCAAACAAATGCAACAAATGCGGTCTACAAGCTCAAACATAACAGACCATACCGCCTGTGAGTAGACTCATTGGACCATACCGCCTGTGAGTAGACTCATTGGACCATACCGCCCAAGGCCTACGTTGCATATTCGAGGAACCATACCGCCCTTTTCGAATAGCTATAATCTACGGATCATACCACCCGTAGTAACCAATGGACCATACCGCCCACGGTTTAAAAACCAAAGCCTAGGACCATACCGCCCTTAGGTTAGCGAGCATAAATTTCTAGGACCATACCGCCCTTAGAATAATCAAACACAAACTCCTAGGACCATGCCACCCTTAGGATCATCGCACAAATTCCTAGAACCATACCGTTCTTAGGATCACATATATCTAGAACCATACCGTTCTTAAAATCAACTAAAGCAAATTCCTAGAACCATACCGTTCATAGGGTCAATCAAACACAAATTCCTAGGACCATACCGTCCGTAGGATCAATCCAACTCTACAAGCACAAGGTATACACGACAAGGTATACACAAAATCCATCTAATCCAACTTTCATAGGTATACACAATAAGGTACACAAGCAAATCGAAATTACTAATGAACAAGGTTCGAATGTGTGAATGCACAACAAAGCATAAGCCCTCAACATACTCCAAACCAAACAACCATAGGCTTCCCAACAAAATAGGGCACATACCCTTAATGTAACACTTAAGTCAACCAAACAATACTCAAACACCCTTAGTATACATATCTAAGACCATTCAAGCAAAGGTACACAGGCTGTAGACCAAAAGGAAACAAAAACGCAAGAGCACAACTCAAGAGGTAGACCCCTCGTCGCGAGGTGCGACGAGCATCGCGGGTCGCGACAGCCAGCCACCCACGCCTACTCCTTCGAGGCTAGCACCAGCCATCCACGCCTACTCCAACCTCAATGACACATCGACACACACGCCAAGCACTTCCACAAACATCCATACTTCACCAATAACAAGAACGACAACTAAGATTCCAAGACGCAATCCAAGTAAATCAACCAAAACTTATTCTAAGACACTTAGCATACATGCCTAACACAACACCAATCATCCTCACATGAGGCTAAATCTCATCAACAACGACAACTTCTCAAAATCGAATAATTAACCCAAGTGAACCAATGAATCAGTTTAACCACAACAAATGGACGAAAACCGAGAAGACAGAAAAGAACTCTTTCTCTTCCTCTCTAATAGTTGGACGAGAATGGGGGTTACAATGCAGCAGCCTCAACTGATTAATAACCTTATAAAGCAAAGGTTTAAATGGTGATTATAAAGTTGGGTTAATTGGGAATTAAATAGGGAGTTACAAGAGACTCAAAGGTTAGCTTCATAAACACGCACCAAAACTCTTCATCCTCCACAACATAATTGCTAATTTTCGGCTAGCATGACACGCCACAAGCAATGCAACATTTCATCACCCAATTAGTAGGTCCAACAACGTTACCAAAAATGCTACGCCAAAAAAACGGATCCTAAACGCCCAAAGTAAATAACGAAACTAATATAACAACGTAAAATAAATATCTAACAACTTAAAATAAATATATATATAAATATATAACACAACATATAAATATATATACACATTTTCAGAACATGTTCCAAAAAAAATCAAATAATAAATTATTTATTTTTATGAAAAAGAAAATACCATTTTAAAATAAACAAACACCAAAAATAAAGAGTTAAAATTACGGGGTGTTACAATCACTCCCCTTAAAAGAGTTTCGTCCTCGAAACTTCAAAACAACCAAGAGACAAAAGAAAATACTCTAAATTAAGAACATTAAGAAAACAGAAATCGATGGATTTTAGTTAACTAAACAACCTTGCAGGTATAAAATTTGATAACTCAAATAATATATATTTTATTTTGGAAGACCAAAAGAGTTGTAGAGTAAAGGAGCACGGTAACAACAATTATTTTATAAAATGTGAAAGAACCAAAGACAAGTAGAAAGTTTTAGGTAAAAACGTTTGCATAATAAACTATAGGTAATTTTGCAAAAGAAACAGGAATAAATATTTACGTAAAATTATAGAAGAATAAATCCGACAATACATAAATATTTTTAGAAAAGAAACGAAAAGAAAAAGTTCGAAAATAGATAGCCTAAACCAATTTAAATAGAGGTAACCACAAGGCTTATACTCCACTTAAAGAGATAAGAACACTTTAATAAAGAGTAGCTAGCTGCTTTATTAAAATAGCAGTTACGAACACAAGTCATGACAAATGTTATAAGAGCGTACGCCTCCTAAACATATATATGAAAATTAAAGTTCGCAAAAGAAATTGAAAACTTTAAAATAAATTTCACAACGACGAAACATTAAATAGGCGATAGAGTAATAAATTATAAACAACATTTATAAAATTTGCCAAGTCGACACAAATGTGCAAGGAACCACCCAATGCAACATAGTATCAACAAAACGATATTTGAAAGCCAACTTATCAAATCAACATTAAAGTTTACTGAAATCACCCAATATAAACTTAATATCGACTGAAAAAGGAAATTAAATCAAAACAGATGAAATGTGTCAACTCATCAAATTGACATACAAGTCAAAGGAATCACCCATTATGACTTAATATCAACTCAAACAAGTTTAAAATCGAGACTTATCAAATTGACATACAAGTCAAAGGAATCACCCATTATGTCTTAATATCAACTCAAACGAGTTTAAAATTTAGATTGAGTATATAAATTTCGTTTTCAAATAGTATAAAACAGATCAGTCAAAATCAGAGAATTAAATAAGAAGTAATAGAAACAACCAAAATCTTGCTATGAAATGAGAAAGCATTAAATATTTAAAAAAGAAACAACAAGTAGTAAACGATCGAAATTCTTTCACGCATTTGAGTTTGAAAAATAATGCTAATAAGAAAAGTAAGTAAAGTAAAAGTTATTGGATGCTAACCTTTAAAACAAAATAGTTTGTGTCTACATTTCAAACTAACACTAAGACAAGTCATTAAAGTACTTTTATTTTCAAAGACTACAAAACTTATAACCATAATTAAAGGCCAAACAAGGATTAGCATGAAAAATAAAAATATTAAAAGAGAAATATTTATAAATATAGATGGTCAAAGACGGTAAGAGAAATTTAAAGAATGTCTTGAAAGACAATTTCAAAACCCCTTTTCTTTTACCAAACCATTATAAAACAATTGAAATTAAATGTTTTTCAAAAGAGTATATCAAAATATTAAGAATATGAAAATTTGAAAGTCAGAAAATAACTCTAATATGGTTATGAAATATATTAAGTTCAAAGATATAAAATATAATTTGCAATATAAACTCAAACTAGAAAGTTTTGTAAATAATGAAACAAATATGTAGTACTCACATAAAAAAAAACAACACTTATTTGAAAAAAAGAATAGAAAGTATATACTATCTCACATAATAACATATACTATCAAGCAACTAGCAAATAAAATAAATGCAATTCAAACACACAAGATAATATTGCAAAACACAAAATAAATTAAGCACACAACTAAACCGAGAAGACTATAGATTACTTCGCTTTCGCTGCGCACTCTGATAAAAGAGAAAAAAAATTACATGTAAGATGTCCTGCAAATAAGATTAATAAACATGGTAGACTAATTCCACCAATAATACAAGTAACTATACATATAACATATGCTCCATAAGCATGAGAGTACACCACATTCCCATAAGGCTTCCTTTTACTTACTCTACCCATCACACTCTCATTATAGTGAAACTACTAAACTTAATTCTAAACAAATTTTATATCCTATGGCCAACTAATAATTCTAATGAATTATTAGCAACTCTGTTTCAGAGTTTAGGAGCGTTTTGCTCTGATACCAACTGTAACACCCCAGAATTTCAAAGCAGAAACGAAAGAAATAATAATAGTATTAATAGGACGATGGCGGAAACATCGTCTTCTGGGAATGTCACTACTACAAGAAATGCGATCTCATAACTAAGTGATAAACCAACATAAGTAAATAGTATAAATAAATTAAATTAATTAGGGTAATAACTGAAAGAGAAAACTGACTCTTCAACTAACTAAAAGTCTAGGCCTAAAAACCTAGCTTTTTAATGCTCACAACTCAACTCGAGCCCAAAACCAAAGGAGAAACCCATCAACATAACCTGCAAAATATACAACAACTTCCACAATCAGTGGGGAGTAACTAGCAGTTCCCCCAGCCCAAATAGGAACAGATAATGAACTTAAAGAAATTAGAAGCAACATCAAAGAACACATTATCAAGATACCGTACTAACTAAGAGGTACAAATAATCATAAGCAACCAATAAGGAAAAATCCACTATCACACCAAATCCCTGTCAACCATGCAACAAATGCGGTCAACAAGCTCAAACACAACATACCATGCCGTCTATGAGTAGACTTATTGGACCATGCCGCCCAAGGCCTACGTTGCATATTCGAGGAACCATACCCCTAGAAGATACAACTTCAAAGATATAAACGACAACCATGCATCAAATGCGGTCAACGTTTCAAACAAATGCAACAAATGCGGTCCACAAGCTCAAACATAACAGACCATACCGCCTGTGAGTAGACTCATTGGACCATACCGCCCAAGGCCTACGTTGCATATTCGAGGAACCATACCGCCCTTTTCGAATAGCTATAATCTACGGATCATACCACCCGTAGTAACCAATGGACCATACCACCCACGGTTTAGTAACCAAAGCCTAGGACCATACCGCCCTTAGGTTAGCGAGCATAAATTTCTAGGACCATACCGCCGTTAGAATAATCAAACACAAACTCCTAGGACCATGCCACCCTTAGGATCATCGCACAAATTCCTAGAACCATACCGTTCTTAGGATCACATATATCTAGAACCATACCGTTCTTAACATCAACTACCGCAAATTCCTAGAACCATACCGTTCATAGGGTCAATCAAACACAAATTCCTAGGACCATACCGTCCGTAGGATCAATCCAACTCTACAAGCACAAGGTATACACGACAAGGTATACACAAAATCCATCTAATCCAACTTTCATAGGTATACACAACAAGGTACACAAGCAAATCGAATTCACTGACGAACAAGGTTCGAATGTGTGAATGCACAACAAAGCATAAGCCCTCAACATACTCCAAACCAAACAACCATAGGCTTCCCAACAAAATAGGGCACATACCCTTAATGTAACACTTAAGTCAACCAAACAATACTCAAACACCCTTAGTATACATATCTAAGACCATTCAAGCAAAGGTACACAGGCTGTAGACCAAAAGGAAACAAAAACACAATAGCACAACTCAAGAGGCAGACCCCTCGTCGCGAGGTGCGACGAGCATCGCGGATCGCGACAGCCAGCCACCCACGCCTACTCCTTCGAGGCTAGCACCAGCCACCCACGCCTACTCCAACCTCAATGACACATCGACACACACGCCAAGCACTTCCACAAACATCCATACTTCACCAATAACAACAACGACAACTAAGATTCCAAGACGCAATCCAAGTAAATCAACCAAAACTTATTCTAACACACTTAGCATACATGCCTAACACAACACCAATCATCCTCACATGAGGCTAAATCTCATCAACAATGACAACTTCTCAAAATCCAAAGATAACCCAAGTGAACCAATGAATCAGTTTAACCACAACAACAACAAGGATACAACTAATCAATAAACTTAACATGATGATCATAGAAGAAATCCAAGGTATAAAAACAACACCAACAACCATGATAATAACAACAACCTACTCCATCACCAACAACAACGACAATAACCACAACACACAACTCCATCAATCATCACAATAATACCCAAGAGTCCAAGGCACAAGCAAGCAATTCAACCCAAAAACACAACCACAACATTCTAAGAGAAACAACAATTTGACAAATGCTAACCACAAGTTTGTAGTAGTATTTCCAATCACAAATCAACATCAACAACTATGAAACTACAAGAAACTTTAACCATACAATCTTCTAAGTTCCACCTAACATGATACTACGTTCTCGAACGTGATTCTAACAACCTAAGTTCACAATCTATTCTCTATCGAACTAGAAAAACGCTAGTTACCTTTTTCTTGAATGTTGAAAACTCTTATTTTGCACTGCTCTGCTCCGATCATGATTTCCGGTGATCAAAAGCTCGGATTCCCAATCGCTCCGGTGAAAGCAAATAAAAAGATGTGGTAAACAATTTGTCCAACTTTGAAGATGATCCAACGGTTAGATCTCTGGATACGGTTATTTTCGTGAAGGTACAACAAGGAACAAAAACCGGATGACTCGTCTGATTGCAACGAAAACTGCAGTCGCGTCTTCCCCTTTCTTCAACAACAAATTATACCACGAGCACAATCTTTTCGAGTAGATAGATTTTGACTACTCACACGCTCAATTCGGATAAGAAACGAAGGAGATATGATGCAAAGAAAATGGGTGTGCAGAAATGGACGAAAACCGAGAAGAGAGAAGAAATCTTTCTCTTCCTCTCTAATAGTTGGACGAGAATGGGGGTTACAATGCAGCAGCCTCAACTGATTAATAACCTTATAAAGCAAAGGTTTAAATGGTGATTATAAAGGTGGGTTAATTGGGAATTAAATAGGGAGTTACAAGAGACTCAAAGGTTAGCTTCATAAACACGCACCAAAACTCTTCATCCTCCACAACATAATTGCTAATTTTCGGCTAGCATGACACGCCACAAGCAATGCAACATTTCATCACCCAATTAGTCGGTCCAACAACGTTACCAAAAATGCTACGCCAAAAAAAACGGATCCTAAACACCCAAAGTAAATAACGAAACTAATATAACAACGTAAAATAAATATATAACAACTTAAAATAAATATATATAAATATATAACACAACATATAAATATATATACACATTTTCATAACATGTTCCAAAATAATTCAAATAATAAATTATTTATTTTTATGAAAAAGAAAATACCATTTTAAAATAAACAAACACCAAAAATAAAAGAGTTAAAATTACGGGGTGTTACAAAATACTTGGAGACTCAACTTGCTCATGTAGTCGAAAGTAATGCACAAAGGCTACCAGGTCATTTACCAGGGCAACCAATTCCCAAATAAACTACTAATGTCGTCACTCTTCGAAGCGGTACACAGTATGATGCTCTACCTATGCCTACTGGTGATTCGCCACCTCCAGTTCAGAATGATGTAGTGGGTTAAAATGAAGGTGAGGATAGCTCAAAAACTGAAATTGAGCACAGGAAAGTAGATGAAGCAGAGAAGCACAAGGAGAAGGTTACTGATTCTCCTACACCACCACTAACTTTGCCCCACTGGATGCAAAAATCAAAGGCCGATCAACAACTTGGTAAGTTCATGTCTATGGTCAAGAACCTTGAGGTAACAGTTCCTTTAACTGATTCAATTTCTCAAGTACCTGTGTATGCCAAGTTTTTGAAAGATATGATTACTAAGAAGAAAGATTTTGGTGCCATAGATAGAGTTGCTCTGACTGAAGAGTGCAATGTTGTTTACAAAATAAAATTCTGCCAAAACTAAAATAACTTGGTAGTTTTTCCATCCCTTGTCATGTTGGTGCATTGTTTATAGATAAAGCCTTATGTGATTTAGGTGCTAGTGTATATGTTATGTCTTTATCTATCTGTATGGGAGTTTTATTGTGCACACAGATTACCTTGCAGATGGCAGATCGTTATGTAAAATATCCTTTAGGTATTTTAGAAGATGTATCTGTTAGGGTTTGAAAATTCTACATTCCTATGGATTTTGCAGTACTTAATATGGAAGAAGATAGTTAGATTCCCATTATTTTGGATAGACCTTTCTTATGTATTACAGGTCCTGTCATTGATGTTAAATCTGGCTCTCTGACTTTAAGTGTTGGTGATGATACTATTAGTTTTAATCTATCCAATACTATTAAGTCTCATATGCTTGAGCACACATGTTGCAGGATTGATGTACTAGAAGAGATTTATGGAGGTGGTTTTCAACAATTTTCTATTAGATGATTTATTGGAGACAAATCTTGATCCGGATGACCTTGACACTAATGAGGTAGTAGAATGTAAGGTAATGGAGACTATTTGCTCTACTTCCGAGTCACAGGTAAATAAGTTAGAACTTAAGCCCTTACCTTCTCACCTTAAATATGCATTTCTTAATGATAATGAGGAATGCCCTATGATTGTTAGTACTAAACTCACAAATAACCAGCTTTCACAGCTTCTTACAGTGATGCACATGAACACAAGGCTATTGGGTATAATATTTATGATCTAAAGGATATTAATACTGATTTCTGTATGCATATCATAAATATGGAAGAGAATCACCGCCCTTGCATATAACCCCAAAGACGTTTGAATCCTAATATGCGAGAGGTAGTGAATAAGAAAATAATAAAACTACTTGACGCGACCATTATCTACCCCATCTTAGATTATAAGTGGGTGAGCCCGGTTTAAGTATTTCCTAAAAAAGGGGGGGACTACTGTTTTTAAGAATGATAGGGATGAACTGATTCCTACTTCTACATTTATAGGTTGCCGAATGTTTATTGAATATCATAGATTAGACACAACCACTTTGAAAGATCACTTTCCCCTCCCTTTTAATGATCAGATGTTAGAAAGATTAGCAAACATAGCTTTTTCTATTATTTGGATGGATATTCATGTTTCTTTCAGATTCCCATTCACCTAGAAGATGAGGAGAAGACGATGTTCAATTTTTCATAAGACACTTTTGCATACCGCAGAATGTCATTTGGTTTGTACAACACCCCTGCTATATTCCAGATATGCATGATGGCCATTTTCTATGATTTCAGCGAGAATATCATGGAGGTATTTATGAATGATTTTAGTGTTTATGGTTATGGCTTTGATGTGTATAAACACATAATCATATCTCCCTATTTAAGGATTCAATATGAAACATACTATTGTCTGAATTGGTCCGACCCAAGGGCAGAGCAGTCTGAAAAGCCATTCAAAACCATTTCAAAAGGTGTTAAAGTCCTATTTTAAAGCTCAATTAATTATACATGATAATTAATTGTATTTTGAGCCCAATTCTTTGAAAAGCCCAATTAATTGTTTAATGATAATTAAATTTTTTTGTAATGAATAAATATTTTCAAAAGATATTTTTTTTTTATAGTTAAAATCAGATTTTATCCCGTAAAATCAAATATCCATAGTTAAAAGATAAAAGAAAATCTTTTAGATAGCGTTTTTATCAAAAAAACTATCAAGACGTGTTAGAAAAATGTGCGCTGAGTGCAAGGCCTGCGCCGAGTGCATGTGTCCGGACACATGGGCTTCCACAAAAGTCGCGCCTAGCGCACAACCTGTGTCAAGCGTACCAGAACTACCACGTAGACTTCTGTTTCATGTAGAGTCTTGCATCAAGCGCAGTTCTATGCTTGAGATGCGAAATTTCTTTCTTATTTTTTTTCAAAATGTGTGCCACGTATACACATTTACTGGGAATGCCGCGTCATGCACTTGACACGTCAGCTGCGCTATGCGCATCTGGCGCGTGAGGCGCAATTATGTTTTGCTTCTAAGTAGGCTTGATATCTGTACATATTTCAACACGGATTTTTACACATAACACTTGACGACTACTTTACGAATACCTTTTTATGAACTACGAAACCTCCCTACGAAATTCACACCTTTCAAACATAGATACAATACTTTCAGACATTCAAATTTTCAGGCTTCACAATTGCTCGTGCCGAAGGTTGTCAATCTCGCAGACCCAAGCCACGGTATAATCGTGAGGGCCCTTGAATAAATTATTTTTTATATTGAAGTTACTAACTGTTTCTTTCATGTTGTAGATCTTTAATATAAAATCGCTCTACTGTATATTCTGACCTCATTTCTATACTTTATTTTATGTGCGTATTATTTTTGACTTTGTATATTATATGCTTGCCTAGTCATTCTATGCATATTATGTAATTGTCCTTTTTTATTGATTTTATCACACACATGTTATTTTTGTTATTTAAGACCTAAAGAAATGTTCTAACATTAGTCAAATTAATTTGGACAACCTGTTAGGTTTCCTGTAATATTGATTGCATAACATGTAACTAAAAATTAGTCTTTTATGTTTCCTGAACCAATCTAGACTAATTATTTTTAGGGTGAATAAAATATTATATGATTATTCTTGGGCTTAAGATCTGTAATGAATCGATATTTAGTAGAGGCCAGCAATGGGCAATATGATTCCTAATTGTATTGTACCCTCACCCCCAAGCTCAATCTTTGGTTAACTTTGACCATCTATAGAGTCATGACGGGGAAATCTACATTGGATCAGTTCCTATCTTGTCCCTACGATTTTTCCATATCCAATTAGGTTTATAAATCTTCCTTTTAAATATTTTTTGGCGACTTCTTTCAAAACAATTTTCCATAAAACCTTAACAATGGGGTAGTCAAATATAATATGCACTCATCCCGCGTACGCGAAATAAAAACAACGCCTACAATGTGTGTTTGCATAATCTCTCTAAAATTATGAAAGGCCAATCTGAGGTTAATTTGGTTCTTAAGTGGAAAAAGTGCCACTTTATGGTGAATGAAGGAGAGGTACTTGGACACCTCATATCAGAACGTGACATCCAGATAGACAGAGAAAAAATGGAGGTGATTGACAAACTTCCTCCTCATGTGAATTTCAAGGGAGTGAGGAGTTTTTCGAGTCATGTAGGGTTCTATCGCAAATTTATAAAAGACTTCAAACATTGCAAAACCCTTTACTCAATTGTTGCTCAAGGATGCCACTTTTGATTTTGATGCTTGTGTGGAGTCTTTTGACAGGTTTAAGGAAGCATTGATCACTGCACCTATCATACAACCTCCAAATTGGAGTCTTCCGTTCGAGATTATGTGTGATGCTAGTGATTATGCAGTTGGTATTTTGCTTGGCCAACGGAAGAACAAAGTCCTCCATGCTATCTACTATCTCATCAAGACATTGGATGAAGCCTAGGTCAACTATGCTACTACAGAGAAGGAGTTATTGGCCATTATCTATACTCTTGACAAGTTTCAGACCTACCTCATAGGTTTGAAAGTGATTGTTCACACTGACCATGCAACACTGAATTGTCTATTGGCTAAGGAGGAAGCCAAGCCACGACTTACTCATTGGATACTCTTATTACAAGAGTTCGATTTGGAGATCCGCAACAAGAATGGTACTGAGAATGAAGTTGCAGATCATCTCTTCAGATTGAGATTTGAGTCAAGTGCTGATGGTCCCATAAATGATTCTTTTCCTGAGGATCATCTTTTTGTTGTGTTTACTCAATCCCCATGTTATGCATATTTTGCTAATGTTGAACCCTAGTTTTGATGATGACTAAGGAACAAAGATACAAACAAAGTATTGAACTAACAAGTTGTTAATTGAATGAAGTTTACAAGGTAACAATGAAAGGAGCAAAGAGAATACTAAGTCAAAGAAGAAATCATGTTTGGAATTTGAAGACTAAGTTAATATACTCAAGGAATTGGTACTGGAGAAGCTTTGGAGCAAGAAGACAAAAGCAAAACTTTATGTTTATAGTTATGTTTCTAGTTCCAATGTAAAGTAATGAGTAATAATTGGTAAGGAACTGTCGCAATTGAATGAACTGTACAATGGTTAAAATATGACGCTTGAATATTTTATGCCTAGATTATATGTAACTATTCTTTTAATTAGTAAAATATGATTTTTCAGAAAATATTTTTAAGGAAAATAATTTATTTTTATAAAGATAATAAAAATCCATTTCCGTTTTAAGGAAATGATTTTTCAAGATAATATTATGGTTAAAGGATTTAATTTCGTTTTTATTAATTAGAATACTTTTTAATTAACTCAAATTTTTAATTTACTTCTTTAGTGGTTGCTAAAATTAAGGAAGCAGTAATATTTCCATCACCCACGTTTAACAAAGATCGCGGAGATCATGGGTAATCAAAAAGGAATGTGTTCCTCTAGTTGAGGAACATCATGGGATAATATTTTTACCACTAACTAATGTTTTAATCCCACGTTCTAAGTAATCACTGGTATAAATACTAATTAATATCAAAGTTCCATTTTGTTTTTGACCAATTGAATTCGTGAGTTTAATTGAGTAAAGTGTCAGTGCATTCATGCTAAGCTATTATTGATCATTGTAATTTTTGTTTTGGGGTAAGGGGAATTTGAGTGAAGCGAGTTAAAGTGGGAAAACGTCAACTGAAGTTTAGAGGAACAACTGTTAAGGGGACAGTTGTTCAGGAACTTGAGTTTAGCAACTCAAGGTGTGGCCTGTGAGTAGAATTAGGTTGTAAAAAATTTGTTTGGCCTAATTAGTGAAAGTTTTGAGTTTAAATTCCCTAGTGGTCGAGGTTGTTTCTTCTTGTTGGCCCAAGAAGTTTTCCACGTATAAATTACTTGTGTTCCTTTAGCTTGTTTCTTTGTTTAAGTTTTATAATTTCGCAAAAATTTAAGTTTATTTCTATAAATATAATTCACCCCCTCTTGTATTGTTCTTAGTGAAATAACAACTGGTATATGAGCTAGATATCACTAAAAATAAGAAACCCGATGGAGAAAAAGATCCGAGGAATAATGAACACCACCGATAAACTTGAGAAATTTTACTCTACGCAAAGTCCTCTTATGTTTAATGGAAAGTTCTATTCTTACTGGAAGAATAGCATGGAGAAATTCATCAAGGCCGAAAACTACCAAATTTGGAGACTTATTGAAGTTGGTGATTTTGAGGTCACAACTACTGACACAAATGAGGTAATTCCTAAACCTTTCTTCGAATATGACAAAGGTGATTTTGAAAAATGAAAGTGAATGTTATCACAGTTAAATTTTTGCATTATGGACCCTATGAACACAATAGGATATGGGATGCAAATCCGCAAAGCAAATATGGGATTTACTTTAAGTAACCCATGAACGAAAAAATGAATTCCAGAGGTCTAAAATTGATTTACTAATGAATTAATATAAACTGTTCTCCATGAAGGCTGAGGAAAGTATACAAGAGATCTTTACTCGTTTTACTAACATTATTAATGAGTTAACTTCTCCTGGAAAGTTTATTTCATTAGAGGAACATGTTTGAAAAGTTTTTAGGAGTCTTCCTAAGGATAGATGGATGGACAAGGTCAATGCTTTACAAGAAACAAAAGACTTCACTAAGTTCAACTTAACAACTTGTTGGATCACTTATGGCTCATGAGCTACACCTTGAACTGAGTATGGTGAAAGTTCTAAGTTCATTGCCCTGAAAGCTGAGGATGAAGATGACTCTGACTCAGAAGAAGGGGAAGCAACTCTTATGGTTCGAAAATTTCGAAAGATGTATATGAACGTGAAGGATGCAAATTTCAAAGGTAAAACTAGAAAGTTTTCTAACAAAGCTGCTTGTCATAAATGTGGTAGTACAAATCACTTTATAAAGGAATGTCACTTTGGGAAAATGACAACACGAAAGAAAGGAACAAGGAACATTTTGCTTAAAGGAACAAGGAAACCAAAGCACCTTTCTCTAAATCAAACATTCGAAAGGCAATGATAATAGCTTGGGGAGATTCAGAGATTAAAGAGGAAGAGGATCAACAAAGTGAAGAGACTGCAAATCTATACCTCATGGAAAACGCTGACATAAAGGAAGATGAAGAAAATGTTGAGATAAGCCAACATATATATTCTCGAACCAGACTTAGATGGAAAAACTAGGACTTAAATCTATGATCTTCTTTATGATTCAATTCTTGAATGTAGAGATGAACGTGAAAAATGCGAACAAACTGAACAAGCTATTAAGGTTTTAAAAGAACATATATAATGGCTTAAGAAAATGAGAACGCATGTTGAAAGTAGGTTCTTTAACTTGTTTGATAAAAACTAAGAAATCAAGGAACTGTATGAGAGTGTGAACAATGAAAATTATCTAATCAATTTAGAAATTTCACACCTAAAAGAATTTATCCCTGTTCTAAGTTCATTTGATATAAGATCAATCCCTTTAAAAGGCTACATATCTGTGACCGAAAATTTGAATAAGGATAAAATTACCTTAAAGAAACAAATGAGTAATCTCAAGAAGGAACTTGTTGTTGCAAGGAACATAGGCAAAGTGATGGTTGTTCCTAAGTGGATTGAGAGACCACTGACTAAAAATAAATAAGGTCTTGGTTTTGAAAACCACAAGAACAGGAACAAGGTTAAGAAATATGTTAACCTACCAAGTGACAAAATTTGCATGTATTGTGGAAAGACAGGTCATTACATAACTCAATGTCAACTAAGAACTGGAATGATTGGCAAGAATGTGAAATTGAGCAACATGAAATGGGTTTCTAAAACCAATGATAATCAAGAACTCGAATCCACGAAAGAAGGGGTTCCTACAACTAACAACTAGTTGATTTTTATATAGGTTGAAGTGAGAAGGAACAACACTTAGTATCTTGATAGTGGATGTTCCAAGCACATGACTGGAGACAAATCTAAATTTCTTTCACTCTCAACCTATGAAGGTGTAAGTGTGACATTTGGTGACAAGAACGGTAACATAGTTTCCACGGGTAAGGTTGGTAAGTCACTATCACATTCCATTGATAATGTTGAAGGATTAAAACACAATCTTTTGAGTATTTTCTAATTATGTAATAAAGGGAAATAATGTAAAATTTAACAGTGAAATATGCTTGATCAAAAAAAATAATTCTAAGAGTGTGATCTTGGAAGGAACTAGGAAAAGAAACACATGTGTTGTGGATATTGATCTTGTTCCTAAAAACAATTTGACATGCCTTAGTGTTATTGAGGATGATCCACTCCTATGGCATAATCTACTTGGTCATGTAAATTTTTCATTACTCGACAAACTTAGATCAAAAGATCTTGTTTTGGGATTACCATATGTAAAATTTCATATTGATCAAGTTTGTGATGCCTGTGCCAAAGAGAAGCATATAAGATCTTCTTTCAAATCTGAAACTATTGTGAGCACCATAAAAGCCATTGAAATTAACTCACATGAATTTGTGGGGTCCTATGAAGACTCAAAGTCGAAGTGGTAAGAAGTATGTATTAGTCATTGTTGATGACTACTCTAGATTTACATGGGGTATTTTTTTTCTCTAGCAAGGATGAGACTTATGATGAGTTCCTCGTCTTTGCAAAGAGAGTTCAAAATTTGAGTGGTCACAAATTAATGCATATTAGATCCGATCATGGTAAGGAATTTGGAAATTATAAATTTCATGACTTAAGTAGAGATCATGGTATAGATCACAGTTTTTCTGCACCTTGGACACCACAATAAAATGGTTTTGTTGAAAGGAAAAATAGGAATATGGAGGAAATGGCTAGTACTATGTTAATAACTAGTGAACTTCCAAGGAGCATTTGGACCAAGGCTGTTAATACTACTTGTCATATTATAAATCGTGCCATGATGAGATTTATCATTAATAGAATCCTTACGAACGTTATTTTGAAAAGAAACCTAATATTACACATTTCAGAACATTTGGTGGTAAATGTTTTGTTCATAATAACGAGAAAGATAATCTTGGAAAATTTGATGCAAGGAGTGATAAAGCAATATTACTACTATACTCCTCACTAGGGGTGTGCAAAAATATCCGATTCGAAATATCCGATCCGAAAATCCGCCGATCCGATTCGAAATTTCGGATATCCGATCCTATTTTAAGATTTCGGATATTTCGGATCGGGTATCCGGAAAAAAATTTGGGTTTTCGGATCGGATACGGATCGGTATTTTTCAAAAATTTCAAAGGACCCGATCCGAAAATCCGGTGATCCGATCCGAAAAGTTCGGATATCCAAAAATGTCGGATCGGATTTGGATCGCAATTTTCCCGATCCGAAATTTTCGGATATCTGAATTTTCGGATCCGATCCGATCCGATATCCGACATTGAACTCCCCTACTCCTCACATAGTAAGGCTTATAGAGTTTACAATAAAAGAACTATGTGTGTTGAAGAAAGTGTACACATTATCTTTGATGAATCTGGTAATTTTAATGCAAGCAAGCAGGTTGATGATTTTGAAATAGGCTTGGCTAGACAAAATGAAAAAGACGCATATTCAATTGAGTAAGAAGAAGGAATAAAAGAGGAAAGGAACGAAGAAGGAAATCTTCAAAACAATCCTCAAGATGATAGAATTGTTCCTGTTGCTACCAAAAACAAAAATTTTAAAAAAACTGATTCAACAATGGCTAAGAGAGGAACGAATGAACAAGACTCATCATCTTCTCAAGAAATTCAAGAGGAATAATTTGTTCCTATAAGAGTATTTCAACCAAAATCTTGGAGACAACAAAAATCACATCCAGCGGAACTCATAATAAGTGACATATCCAAAGGTATGCAAACTAAATCCTAGTTAAGGAATTTTTGTGCATTTCATGCGTTCCTATCAATGATGGAACCAAGAATAATGAAGAAGCCTCTGATTGGATTACTGTTATGCAAGATGAGTTAAATGAATTTCAAAGAAACAAGGTATGACATCTAGTTCCCTCTTCTAAACAACAAAATGTGATTGGCTTAAAATGGGTGTTTAGAAACAAACTAGATGAGTATGGAACAATTGTAAGGAACAAAGCTAGACTTGTACTAGAAGTTTATAATCAACAAGAAGGAATTGAATATGAAGAAACCTTTGCTCCTATTGCTAGACTTGAGGCCATTAGAATACTAAATTGCATTTTTTGCATATATGGGATTTAAATTGTATCAAATGGATGTAAAATATGCATTTCTTAATGTATATTTAAATGAAGATGTACATGTTGAATAACTCCCTGGATTTGAAAATACTGATTTCTCAAACCATGTCTACAAGCTTGATAAGACTCTTTATGGGTTAAATCAAGCACCTTGGTTCTGGTATGAGAGATTACCTAAGTTCTTTGTAGAGAAAAGTTGATAAAATTTTGTTTCTAAAAGCAAAAGGAACTGATATACTTCTTGTTCAAATATATATAGATGCCATTATCTTTGGAACAACTAAGGAATCATTATGCAAATAATTCTCTTAAACTTATGAGTAATGAATTTGAAATGGGTTTGATGGATGAGTTAAATTTCTTTATTGGATTACAAATTAAGCAAAGGGAAAAAGGAATCATTGTTCACACTACTACATTTTTAATCAAAGGCAATCGCTAAAATATGCTAATGCAACGCATTATTATGTACCGTTGCAGTAGGAGTGTCGAATGCAACGGTTCTTGTGAAACTAGTTGTGTAGATTGGGCTACTGCAACGACTCTATCGTTGACGTTGCAGTAGACGTAGTTATGGCAACGGTTATAGTCATTTAATGTACCATAAGGCTAGTACTCGAATTTGGCGCAATGATTTGGCTTTCCCTCAATATTTTTTCACCAAATTTCAAAAGTTTTATCTCCCAAATTCTTAGCTTTCCCTCACGAAAACTCGAACCTCCCATATCTCCCATATTCAATTTCCACTGTACAGTTGCTCCAAAAATTCGAACCTCAATATTTTCCCCAAAATTATACCAATTTTCGTATGTACTTCACTAAATCAACTGTTAGGGTCTGCGAAATAGGCGAAATTTTCAATCCTAAATGCAATTGTTAGGGTTTGCGATTGAGGCGAGCAAGGGTGTGCGATTTTTGAGATTGAGGCGAGCAAGGATTGCGAGCAAGGTCTAGATTGTTCGGGCATGCCATTGAATCGAGATTGTTACTGCCATTGAATCGCAAGGTTGCGATTTTCAACTCAGAAAAGAGGCGAGCGAAATTCTTCAACCCAAAGTTGCGATTTTAAACACGGTATCTTCCATTTTTTTTTTTGAAAAGTTTATTTATTTTTCCAGATTTTCGTAATTGTTTCTTTTTATTACAAATTGCAAATTAGAGTTTTGAGTAATGCTAGTGACTTGATTTCATTTTTTCATTATTAGCTTAATCATATGATGAATGCAAATGTTAGTTTCTTGCATGAACTTATCTACCTATACCATCTGTTATGTCAAATACGTTGTTTTAGAGCCAAAATAATCAATTAGTTGGATCTTCATGTTATAACTAATTGAATTAGTGACGTTGGTTCTTATGATTATATTAGAAGCATGATGAAGTATGTAACAGATAGGTGGTCTAAAGTTTGAATTATATAGTAATGTTTGAAAGATTAGATTGGATAATGTGGCATGAAAATGTTAAAAGCAAAAATAAGAGAGAGAGTAAATTACACACTACCCCTAAAAAATCCTCTAGCTAACAAAGTGGAATTTCACATTTGCTTGTATTAGTTGGAGGCATATATTGGATCATAGGTGTGTAATTTACTATAACTCATATTCGTAAATATATAAATAAGAGAAATGACTTATGTGACAAATAAAGGGATGTGAGTTTACCTCACGAAAGAAACGATAAAGCCCACTTGCTAATTATCACTCTCAATATAATATATAATTAGTAATCACGAATGTGTTAGATAAGTTCAAGATTTGTCAAAGAAGTATGTCAAAGAAGTATGTTTTCATTAAGGTTAGCTACACATATTGGTAAAAGTGTCTGTAAAACATGTTCTTTAAAAAATTCCATATTATAATTATAAAACAAATAAAAATAGTGATGCAGAAGAGCATCTACAGTTATGTGAGTGTGTATGATCAATTGCAAGTTGTAAACCCCAATTGCTATTCCTAATCAAGTTCATAACCAACAAATCTACAAACAAATAATGCTACTTGAAATTTGTATACAGAGAAAAATCAGTTCACCTCACTTGGATTTCTATTTTTCGGATACACTAGTCTAATAAATAAAAGAAATAAGCAGTGGTGGACGTTTCCAAGATGGAGTGATGAATATGAACAAGGAGCTGATGAGTATATTGAAATGGCTTTTGCTAGCAAGTCACAAGGAAATGAAATTTGTTGCCCATGTGATTCTTATCATTTTAGATATTGGCAATATAACGATGTCGTGAAAGATCATATAATTTGCAACGGTTTTGTTCCAAGAAGAGACAAGTTGTTAGATTTAGGGATGGACATTGAAGGAGAAAGGGCGGTGTTTGATCACGATGAGTCACCAAACATGAACGATGATATAGAGGGGTTGTTACATGATACTTTGAGAGAGGGACCAAATGATGAGGCAAAATTTTTTTAAAAGTTAGTTTAAGAAGGTGAGCTAGAACTTTATCCAGGATGCAAAGGATTCTCTAAACTTTCTTTCACAATTCGACTATGTATATTCAAGTGTGACCACAAGTTAAGTAATACAGCAATTGCAGAGTTGTTAGAGTTTTTTTAGGGATGTGCTACCCGATGCAAAATTGCCTTCATCTTTTAACGAAGCGAAGAATGTGCTGAAAGTTTTAGGTTTGGATTATACTAAGATAGATGCATGTCCCAATGATTGCATGTTGTATTGGGAGGAGCATGCAAATGCAACAAGTTGCCATGTTTGTGAGACTCCTAGGTGGAAATCATATGATAAGGAGAAACCAAATGGGAAGACCCATAAAATTCCCTTAAAGATTCTAAGGTACTTTCCAATAAAGAAGAGGTTCCAGAGGTTATTCATGTGTCCGGAAACTGCAAAGCTCATGACTTGGCATGCAAATGGGCGTGAAAAAGATAATCTTTTACGACATCCTGTGGATGGTCAAGCTTGGAAAAACTTTGACAAGTTGTTTCCAAATTTTGCGAAAGAAGCTCGCAATATGAGGCTTGGATTAGCCAGTGATGGATTTAATCCTTTCAACTCGATGAGTATTGTACATAGTACATGGCCGGTAATCTTGATCAATTATAATTTGCCCCCATGGATGCTAATGAAGCCCGAGTTTTTGATGCTAGCATTACTTATTCCCGGCCCTTTATCCCCTGGTAAAGATATCGATGTATATCTACAACCACTAATCAAAGATCTTAAGGATCTCTGGGATTTCGAGATAGAAACGTATGACGCTTCTAGTAATCAAAGGTTTGACATGCTTGTAGCCTTGATGTCCACTATTAGTGACTTTCCGGCATATGCAATGTTGTCGGGATGGAGTACAAAAGGAAAATATGCATGTCCGTGTTGTCATTATGAAACAGAAGCTAAATTTTTCAATCACAGCATTGCTACATTGGGGGTTACAGTAGATTTTTGGATTCATCACATCCTTGGCGTTATGACAAGAGGAATTTTAATGGGCAAATTGAGGAAATAAATGCACCTGTTCGTTTGAAAGGGAAAAAAATTGTTGAGCTACTTCGTGATTTTCCAATTAATTTTGGAAAGAAGCAGAAGAAGGAGAAGAACCCTAATGATACAAATCCATGGAAAAAGCTGTCTATACTTTTTAACTTGCCTTACTGGAAGCATTGTTCAATTCCTCATAATCTTGATGCGATGCATATAGAAAAAATGTATGTGATAACGTCATTGCGACATTATTAGACATACCGGGGAAGAGCAAGGATCATAAAAATGTTCGTAAGAATTTGAAAGAACTTAACATGATGCCAGAGCTTCAACTTATAGAACTCGAAAATGGTAGCGAAACAATGCCACGATCACACTTTTGGATGACAGTAGAATAAAAGCGTTTATTTTGCCAAATTATAAAAAATGCAAAACTACCACAAGGCTATGCTTCAAATATTTCTCGATGTGTGCAAGTTGGAGAAAGGAGAATATCTAGATACAAGAGCCATGATGCTCATTTTTTAATGCATTATTTGCTTCCACTTGCTGTGAAGAAAACACTACCCGAAGATGTTGTAACTCCCTTAATACGATTGTCTAACTTCTTTAAGGGTATATGGAAAAAGCCATTAACCCTCAAGATCTTGACATTATCCAGTCTGAGATAGTTGAAATTCTTCGTCAATTTGAAGGGATTTTTGAACTTTTTTTTTTTTGACATAATGGTACATCTTCCTATTCACTTGGTGGAAGAAATCAAGCTTTGTGGACCTATTGCAGTAAGGTGCATGTATGCAATTGAGAGGTATCTTCGAGAGTTGAAATCTGATGTTCGGAACAAGGGTCGTTCCGAGGGCTCAATGGCCGAAGGTTACTTAGCCAAAGAAGCCTCTATATTCTGCGCTAGGTACTTAAATCGGTCGAAATCTGCTTCAAATAGTGGTTTGAATCTTAGTCCTTCACTACAGTTTCTTCCTAAGGTTGGACACCCTGTAAGAGGAATGGGAAGGACCACAAAGAAGAAGCAGTTAGGGTTTATGATTGATCGCACCACATGGGCGCAAGCTCATCGATATGTCTTATTTAATTGTGATTGTGACGAAGTTGAGGGCTACATCAGGTAAAATATTTGAATATATTGTGGTCTTTAACTTTTTTTTTTTTTCCTTTTGTATGACTTTATGTGGTATTAAGATACCTTTTAATTACAGTGAGCATAAGTTGTCTGTAAGCTGCCAAAGGAAAAGGAAATGGGAAACTGCTCAAAACCACAACAAGGATTTTGTAAATTGGTTTGAGGAGAAGGTTGATTCCAAGATTGAACAATGTGAATCTGTTTCAGACCATGTCAAATGGTTAGCAAAGGGGCCATCTTATGTTGCTAAAAAGTATAGTGATACTCCGTTAATGGTTATAGGTTTCATACCAGGAAGCGCGATGCAAATGCTGTAACTCAAAATAGCGGAGTCACTTTAACAGCTTTGACACCTAGCTTTGCTTGTAGTAAAGATCAAAATCCAATAGAGGGAGATGTCATCTATCATGGTTCATTAGAAGAAATCATTGAGATATCTTATCATGGTCATTTTAGTGTTGTCTTATTTCGATGTGTGTGGTTTCATTCACAAAAAGACCATTATGGGCTTACTTTGGTTAATAAAAACAAGATCATTTGTGAAGGAGAACCATATATTTTGGCATCTCAAGCACATCAAGTGCTTTTTGTAGAAGATCTAACTAAGGCGGGTTGGTATTTTGCTATTCAAAACATACCTACAGAACTATCTTATGATATTTTACATAATCTTCTATAAATTATCTTGAAACGCATATTCTCATATTATTAAGATTTTTATCTTATATTCATCACTTATATGCTTTTGCATTTTGTCTTTATTTACAGATGAAAGGGACGAAGACTAAATGTTCCATTACAAACAATCAGATGCCGGGGTATGAAAGACAACGACTACAAAAATTGAAATCGAATGCTGAAAGAATGAAGGCTCGAGGTTTAGAAAGCATCGCAAATAAAATACTCCAGAACAAGTGTGAAGCTGTTGTAAGTACATGGTCTAATGAGGAATTATTCTCAGATGAGGACGAGTTCACACATGAATCTGAGAGTGATGATATTGAGGATGTAACTGACCCTCATGGAAAGAGTAGGTTCAAAAGTAACTCGAAGGATTGATATTTTCCCTTTATTTCATAGCTTGAAGTATATAACTCCTATGTCTATTATTCAAAGAGCTATTGATATAAATTATATTTAGACCTTTCTAGTTAGAAGTCTATTTAGAATAAGTTTCAACGATACCCAACTCTTGTTCTTTTATGTCAATTATTTAGAAAAAATGGCATCCCCCCAACACTCTGCTGCCCCCATGCACTGCCCGACCTTGCTAACCCCCTGCAGACCTCCTACTGCCCCTTGTAGACCCCTTACTGCCCTGCACATGGCTGTTTGTTGTTGCAGACCCCAAACTACCCCTGCAGACCCCCTGCTTCCCCTACAGACCCCCAGCTATAATTATAAGAACTAATCTGAATGATGTTTGGTGCAGAATATGTGCTATTGATTCAACAGTTAAAATGAATGTAAGGTGGCTGATAAATGAAGTTACAAAATTGCATGAATGCAGTAGATTGCGGGACCATCAAATATTAATGAATCTCAAACTTTTTTCTTTTGACTTTTCTATCTTGATTTGTATGAAGAGCACTAGTCATATGCTTCAGGCTCAGTATGTAGAGATTTGTATCTTGCAGAGTTAGAGAATCAGAGCTACTGAAATAGGAAAAGAACAAAGTAATAGTAATCTGGTGTTGGTAATTTTTGTATGAAGAGCACTAGGCATATGCTTCAGGCTAAGTATGTAGAGTTCTGTATCTTGCAGAGTTAGAGAATCAGAGCTACTGAAATAGGAAAAGAACAAAATAATATTAATCTGGTATTCCGGTGTTGGTAATTTTTAGCTACTGAAATATGAAGAGCACTAGTCATATGCTTCAGGCTATACTTTATTACTATTACAAACGCAATATCCTCTAAAGAAGGTATTGGCCTTGCATTCATGTATTGAGTCTATTAAGTTTTTTGCATTACACTTTATCTGCGTGCTAGAAAGCCAACTGATTACATTAATTAACTATTATGCTAAAAGAATTCTAGATTGTTGTTTAGTTTATTCATGTCCTACTTCATATAGCAGTTGGATGTATTGGTCAGAAACTGCTAGGAAATTGTGTTTGTTGTCTCCTTATTTTGCATTTTGTTGTCTGTTCCCCGTGTCCCATTTTGCTGCTATCTTTTCTGCATTTTTGAAGTTTTACTTGTTCTGTTGTTCATCTACTCTAAATAAGTGACTAGCTTTAGAGCAACATTGTGTTAGTTGGACTAGGAAAGGTGTGTACTCACCTTTAGATCCTCTCATTGGACATATATGTCACGACTCACGATCGAAACATCACGGATCAGAACAGGATACAGTGATGTTAAATGAACAATTTTAGAAATTTAGGAGAAGGGAATGTTGTTAAGTTTAGCTCTTCATCTTGAACACTATTTGCCTTTGAGGCTTTGATTTAATAGAGCCTTATCGGAAAATGAACCCGTGTATAAATAAAGGCAACTTATTTTCTCACAAGCTAGCTAACTGCTAATGTGAAGATGAAGCATCCGCCCAGTGTCAAGTACCAAGTTTGTTCCAGCTATCAATTTAAGGCTAACTTTGAATGTGCTACCTCCCTCTCACTAGCGTGTATATGGAAGCGTGATGGTGGGGGAGGTGGGTATTTACCTTTGGTATGATTTCCTTCAAGTGTATACAGAGGAAATGCAGATGCTTGTTTTTTTTTTTCTTTTGACTTGTTCTTTATTATCTGCGATCAAGTATATGTTTACCCCTAGAATCATATCTTATGTTCTTGTAGAAGTGATAAATACTTAGATGAAATGGAATACTTGGTTTGCTGGATTACTGGATATTATTTATAGGTCTAAGGTTTTATTTAATCCATATTGATTTTTGTTTGCTGGTTGATATGGTATGGCCTATGGTTCACCAGGCTTTCACCATGCAAGAGGTCAAGATAATTTATTGGGGAAATCGCAATATCCAACTGATTACTCTAGGAGCCTTGGGGAAAGTTTTGGTGCTAGAAAGCAATTTTGGTAGCTTTTATCGACGTAATTAGGAGGTTGCTCTGTGTTAGAATATGTCCATATTATTATGTGAATATCTTTAGATATTGTTGTATATGGTAATCTTGTATTTAAAGTAACAATATACTATTTTTCAGTATTGATTACAGAACTTAAAAGCTAGAGATAGGAAGAATTCAAGATAAATAAAAAATTTAATGAATAAAATAAAAATACTATGCTTAAATGTTACTTCATAGAGTATCATCTGCACCAAGTCTAATAAATAACATAAAGAACTTTCCCCTTTCTAAACATCCTCATAAAAGTTAGCTTTGGCATATATAGTTGTCTCGATAGATGGGTAAGGATCGCAGTCTCATTGGAGATGAATTTGAACAACTTTGCAGGAGGGAAGCTGGTATATGTGTTTGATTACCATCAAAGAGGTTGTAGTCCCTTTCTGTTAAACATATTTGTTTGGAACTCTAACATGTAAATTCGAGGCCATATTACAGGACTCCACATTCTGAATAGCCAAGACCGAAACCTCTTTCTTCATTGGGCTTCTACATCTTATTTAGGCATGCTAGGTGATCATGAAAACTTTCCATGATGAAGATATCAAAACATCCCCCCCTGCAGACCCCCTGCTGCTCCACCCCCTAAAGACCCCCCGTTGTGCCCCACCCCCTACAGACACCCTGCTGCCCCACCCCCTACAGACCCCCTGATGTGCCCACCCCCTACAGACCCCCTGATGTGCCCCACCCCTCAAGACCCCTGCGTGACTTCACCATTTTTCATGCATGCTAAGATCTCATTATATTTTTTGATTGAAAGAAGATGGAATGCACGCAAGGTGAAGTAGGGAATTCCCCGTCATCCCAAGTAGTATTCATGGATGATTTTGTGCATAAAAATGGTAAAAAGCAACACACAGACATAGTGCAACATCTTGAAAATCGTAAGACAAGTAGCTCCTTGAGAAATGCCCTGAAAAAGCTGAGCAGATTTTGCAACGGAATGCTACTACAGCACCTCAAAACTTCCAATATTGGCAAAAGAGCACCATGCCCCCATGTCACAGAAAAAGCAAAAGCAGAAGGCATTTTGTAAACCAGGCTCCATGTCTGCATATCGTGAATTTAGGAAGAAGCAATTAGAAAACAAGGAGCAAAACAATGATTTAGAAGCTTCTATGGTCAATGAAAGTGCTATGGTCATGACTAATCCTTCTACACTATCAAGAGTCAATGAGGATGAAAATGCAAATGACTTGGAGTAACGGAAGATGAAAATGCACATGAGTTTGAAGTACAGGAAGATGCTGAAATTGAAGTACATACTAATTCAATCACCTTTCGTTTAAATTGCTTATTTCTTCTTTTAATCCCTTGAATATTTATAAATCTACTAACAACTATATGGCAAACTCATGTTGAATAGCTCCTAGAAACAAGAAGCATAGAGGCCAACAAAGTTACCAAAGGTTCATGCGCGTACAACTGAAGAGCGCAAAGTTATTATATTAAACTCAGCTGGCCAACCAGTAGGACCTACACAAGAGAGTCGACGAGTTTAGCCTCTTTTAGGAACAGTGGCTAGGGATCCTGAGCTTGCGCCACTAAATTACGTCACTTCCCTAGTCTACCCACACGTGACAAAATGTGGGATTATATCTTGGTTTGTCTTCCCACATTTATCTTTATATTTTTAAGTTTTAGATAACCTACTGTGCACCAATTTCAGATTTTCATTTCAATTTATTGTTTAGGAGAAGTACTTGGTTCCTGATGAAGGAAGAAAATGGGTAATGGAAACCATCAATGCGAGTTGGCGTGGTTATAAATGTAGAGTAAAGAAGAATCACTACTATGCATATAAGACTGATGCTTTAAGATGGGAACATCGCCCAAAAACAATTTCAGAATCGCAATTTAGAGATCTGTTGGACTATTGGGATTGTTCAGTAGTTGAGGTAGTATATGCATTTTTTGGTGCGCTTAACCTTTGTCCAGAAACTAATTAATATGATTAAAAGCTTGGTTGTTTTGTTTATATAGGAAGAAAGCAACATCAACAAAGACAATCGTGGATTGCTAAATGATATGCACACCATGGGTCCTAAGTCGTATGCATCATTACGTCATAAGCTGGTAAATTCTCTTTTATTTCAACTTCCTTTTTGTTGATGATTTGTTATTCTTCAGAATAAACAATAATCTATATATGAAGAGATAACAAAGATTCTCTATTTCAATGTGTCTTTAATAGCAACAAGAGGATAGTAATAAGCAAGAACCTTCTCAAGGTAAGGTATACAGAGAATCAAGGAGAAGAATTCCCGGAAAAACATATTCCACTAGCTATGAGGAACTACAGAAAATATTGTGAGTTACTAAGTTTAATATCTTTTGCATATGTTCCATAACTTGGTAATAATAAAACGAATTAACTTTACTTTGATAGGAACATGGATGCTCTAGATTCCATCCAAAATGAAGAAGGCAACTCTAAGGATCCTTATTTTGAAGTGATAAAGAATCCCAAGCGCAATAGTCGATTACACCTTTATGGGAAAGGTGTGACGAAGAATAGTTTAAAGAAAAGAAACACAAATGCGGGGTTCATATTTCCTCAGGAATTCATACAAAGTATGCGGACACAATTGGCGGAGGAGATTGCACTGAGCGTGGCATCAACGATTCTATCTCAGATTCGAGAAGCTAATCCATAATTAAATATCGTCATTCCGAATTTTCAGATCACGCCAGCATCAAGGGATGAATCTAGTGCTCCAAATAATACCAATGAACCAAATGGCCAATCATCTATTGGGACACACTCTTTACATCAGGTAATACCACATTCTAGAACAACATTTTTTGTGAGTTGTTTCCCCACCTCACTCACTGCCTTTTAAGCTAATTTAATTTTTATATAGGTAGTTAGCTCTATTTATAAGTATTACAAGTAGTTTACATCTCTGCTTTCTTCCTTTCCTAATTGTTTGGGACTTCTATTACTCCCAAATGCAACATCTTTGTCATTCAAGTCAGGGTCCTGATCCTGAGCTTGAGAGTCTCCTGCCAAGCATGTAAGAGGCTTCACATCTTCCCTATATTGTGTAGATATTGGAAAACAAGAATCTGTATTTGCATATTTTGTATCCTGATACAGAAAAACACCACATTATCAATTTGAAACCCTTAAAAAACTCAAACAGGAGTCCACAATTGATGGTAATAACAAGCAAACATCCCATTGAAAATTAGAAGAATATGGAGTTGATTATGAGTTATGACTTTGGATATACTAAACTGGTTATTTAAAACTAAAGATACTAACCTCAGTATCAGTAACCATGCTATCATCCATGGCATCATCATTCATGATAGAAGTTCCTCGAGGAGGATGGGGTGTAAACGTTTTGGGAGTCTTCGGACAGTATGGAACTGTGACAGCATTAGGTTCTTCAATTGCAGCTTTCTATTATCATTTGTTTGATCCGTTGGCTTTTATTTCTGATAAAATATCTTTGAAACCACATATTCACCTTCCCTCTCATCATCTTCTAAGCCTAAGTGGTATTGATGCATCACCCATTTCGATTTCACAGGCTTGGACCCCTTTTCTGAAGTTCTATAGAGAACGATGTCTTGTAGGTTGGAGGATGTGATGAACCGAGAATTTTTGTATTAGACATTCATGCACCAGTCATTAGTTTTAAAGTTTTAGGATCCACTGATTCATGTAGATCTTCTAAGAAGCTTGGATGCAAAGATGGAAGCTGCTGAAAGCTAGATAAGCTTCAGTCCTGCTATAATTATGAGGAGCAAAGAACACAGGCAGTTAGAATATTTCCTGTCCGAGAACATAACAGATTAACCTATTGGAGGTTTAGTCTTGTTAGTGAGATTGTTTTCTGTATAGTTATTCTGTGTCCAATTTATGCACCTATTTCTTGTGTATGTTCTCGTGTTTAGACAATTAGTTATCACAACTTGTGTTTAGACAATGATTTTATTTTATTGAATGTGGTTCAACAACGAGGTTTTATTGTATTGAATAAAATTTTTGTACTAACATATAATTATATATTTTGAATATATGCATGTAGGTGAATAATGACGCAAATTTAGAAGACCGATCGTAGATATCCTACTTTCAATGACGTATGGTGGAGGATTAGTTTTAACAAAAGGGATATGGTGGAGGATTGGTTATCATGAGAAATTTCTATAAACGATTAGTTTTTATATGTAGTACTCAATATTTGTAACAAAGGGATATGGTGGAAGCTAGCTATTATATCAATTGTTATGTTGTACGTTGTACGTACGTATGGTTAACATGATCTGATTTAGTTTATTAGTTTTATACTTCTTTTTGTAAACAATCCCAAGGCTATGGAATAGACTTTCAAGTTTTATAGCCTCAAATCTCAATGAGATATTCTATTGTCATATATTAGATGTCTATTATTTTTTTTTTGCATTAACATCAGTAACCTTACGTACGTATATATATATATATGTGTGTGTGTGTGTATGTGTGTGTGTGTACACACATATTAGCCGTTGCCTTAGGTTCATATATTGTCATCATTATATAGCCGTTGGATTTGCTATATGTCTAATGCAACGACTTTGGTAGATAACATGCAGCCGTTGCATTAGGCCTTTTTGACCGTCGCATTAGACCTGAGTTAACGCCAACAAATGCGATAGTATCAAGCCGTTGCCTTAGGTCTAATGCAACGACAAAAAGGACCTAAGGCAACAGATTGAGGCGTCGCCTCTGCTCTTTTATGTAGTAGTGTCACCAACAAAAATACATAAAGGAACTGTTAAAGAATTATGACCTTGATAATGCAAAGATAAATCACACTCCCATGGGAACTTCAACTAGATTAGATGAAGATTCTATAGGAACAAGTGTTGATCAAACAAAATATAGAGGCATGATTGGTTCTCTTTTATATGTAACTACTAGTCATCCATATATAGCTTTTAGTGTTGGTCTGTGTGCTAGATTTCAAGAAAATACCAAGGAGTCTCATCTAACATCAGTAAAGAGAATTCTTAAATATCTCAAAGGTACAAATGATCTTGGACTTTTTCTATCTAAGAAATGACACATTTGAGTTAAGACCATATGTTGATGCTGAAAATTTTGTAAATAGAAAGAGCACCTCATGTATGGTTCAATTTCTTAGTCATAGTTTTGTTTCTTGGAGTACTAAGAAACAAATCTTTGTTGCTTTATTCACTGCTAAAACATAATATGTAGTTGCTGCTACATGTTGCTTTTAAATGCTTTGGATAAAACAACAATTTGTGCTATGGAATAAACTTTAATTGTGTTCCTATTTATTGTGATAATACAAGTGCCATTAGTATTTCAAAAGATCCAGTGCACTATTCAAGAGTTAAGCACATACACATTAGACATCACTTTCTGAAAGAAAATGTGGAAAAAAAGTTTGATTAAACTTGAGTTTTGTCAAACTGAAACATTGACAAGGATTCAAAGGAATAAAGCAACTCACAAATGTCACATAATACTCTCCTTATTGTTCCTAAGTCATAGAAACATGCATGATTGGAAGAATGTTGGTAATTAGCATAAGTTGGTGCTATAGCACAAGTTCCTTACTTTTCTTTTTCTTTCCATAAATTAAAAAATCTATAAAAATCGAGAAATCCGAAAATCCCAAAAATATACGAATCAGATTTATCAAGTCATGATTGAATTTTTATCTTTTCTTTTCTTTCATTTTTTTTCGCATGTAACTTTTCGGTTTTTACATGCATCCTCCTTTGCTTTCTTCCTTCCAAAATCGTGTTCCTTTACTCAATTGATCTTCACTATTAATCATCTCCTTCACACCCCTTCGCACCGCATAAAACCTCAACCTTCTTCATCAAATGGCAAAAACCTCACTCAATTAACCTTTTTCCAAAACAAAAACTCCCATAGCCTCACAAATGGGAACCCCTCTTCTCCTTCCAAAACCCTAGAAAACGAAAATTTTCAAGATCAACAATGGAAGTGAAAGAACAAAAATTAGAGTCACTTATAATAAGTATTAGGCGAAGAAAATTAATTGGGGAAGATGATGAAGAAGAAACCCTAGAATTAGTTGAGGGGGGAAGAAGAAGCCACGCATGTTCCTTCCAAAGGAACTGCTACTTCTTCCATTAAGAAAAGAGTGGAATGAAGTGATTCGAGGTAAGTTTTAGAATTCTGTGTTGATTTGGAATAGGCCACGAAAGTTTAATTCAATAAACTATTTGAAATTCTAAAGGAACAAGGTATGAAATACCTTTTTGATATTGCATTTGACAATGCCTTGGTTCCTTTAGCTATGGACGAGTTTTGTGCAAACTTCATCAACACTGATGGAGTATGTACTACTTGGTTTCAGTGATCTTTATTAGTGTTTGAAGTCGACTTGAATAACAAATTGATTAATATAGTAATTAAGTCGTGCTCTTGGTTTCTTTATGCCAATTATGAAAGCTGTTGATATGTTGTTATAGATGAAAGTTTAGTGAATTGTGAAAAGGTGGCATACCTAATGTAGAATAAGAATTCTAATTGTAAGTTAACATTTTGTCAAAGTCTTTATTATATTAATAAGTGGATTAAATTGGTAAGTTCTGATAATATTCTAAGTATAATTAACCATACTGTTTTCTAGAATCATTGGAGTATAACTTTAAGAAGTTGATTAATTAGATGAAAGTCTCTTACAAGGTGTAATCATGAATAATTTTTTTTTTTTTTTTTTTTTTTGCTAGATAAGTTGAGATTTATTGCTTAAACCAAACCTTTTACAACCTAAACCACTTCCAAGAGAAGGCGAACCAACTAGGTTGGACCCCCTAAACTACAAGGAAGGGAAACAACCAAATAGACTACAAACAACCAAAGGAAACAACTGAATACAAAGCCATTTATCTACTCTTTAACAATTCAAACCAAGCTCTATTAGCAGTAGAAGTTTTCTTAGGAATGACAGTATTAATCCTAAGTATGATTAAGCTTTTCACTCTTTGAACAATCTGAGCAGGCCTCCAGCCAACAAGATTCCACACTGCCTCATTTCTAGCCCACCATATGAAGTACACACCAGCTTTTAATACAGCAGCCAAAACTTTTTTCTTGAAACATGAAATTCTGCTATTTTTCCAAAATCTTACTGTTCTTTGGAAGTCATACTGATGACTCACCATACCCAGCCAAGACCTCAATAAATCAATACACTTCCTGGAATAATCACATTGGAAGAACAAGTGTTCATGTGTTTCTCTTCCTGTGGAGCAAAGTTGACAAGTATCATCATGTATTAAGCCATATTTCAGTAATCTGTCAGCTGTATTTAGCCTGTTTTTCATTATTAGCCAAGTAATAGCTCTGTGCTTTGGAATAGAGATTCTATTCCAAACAAACTTGTCCCAATCAACATGATCACCTTCCACACATAGCTTTGCATATATGCCTTTGAGGCTATACTTCTGCACTCCAGTGAGGTCCTGAAGAGAAATTTTGGTTTTCAGATACTCTTTTACCTCACACACTTGTTTCCAATACCAGCTACATCCTACTGGATGTCTGTAATCCCACCAGTTCTCCTCTTTGATATACACAGCATGGACCCATTTGATCCATAAGTTGTCCTGCTTGGTAGCCAAAGCCCACACATATCTAGCCATAGCAGCTTTATTCCACTTATGAATATCTCTAATACCTAGACCCCCTTCACTTTTAGGCTTGCAGATGTCGTCTCATTTGACCCTTCCAGGTTTACTGCTATAGTAAGTCCCATACCACAGAAATGCTCTGCAGATACCTGTAATCTCATTAAGAACTTTCTTGGGAAGAACAAACACCTGTGCCCAATACATGTGTATACTTATGAGCACAGAGTTAATTAGTTGCACTCTCCCTGCATAGGACAAGTGCCTACTACTCCACACCCTTATTCTAGAAGCCATTTTCTCCACAAGCACCTGACATTCAGTAGCAGACAGCTTCTTAGAATATATAGGCACTCCCAGGTACTTGAATGGGAGAGTACCTTGAGAGAAACCTGAAACATCCTTAACTCTTTGCACATCACTAGGAACCATACCAGCAGTATAGAATTCTGACTTATTCTCATTGATGCATAGTCCAGAGGACATAGAGAATAGCTTAAAAGCTTGCAACATGAGATAGATAGAGTAAAAGTCCCCTTCACAACACAGAATGACATCATCAGCAAACATCAGGTGATTCAATTGAAGCCCTTTACATCTAGGATGATACTTGAACCTAGGGTGCTGCCCCACTTTCTTCAATATCCTAGTCAAGTACTCCATACAAATGACAAAAAGGAGAGAGGAAATAGGGTCACCTTGCCTCAACCCCCATTTTTATTCAAAGTATCCATGCATGCTACCATTAATCATTACTGAAAATCTGGGGGTTCTCACACAAACCATGACCAGCTGAATAAATTTAGGAGGGAAGAGCAAAGCTTTCATCATGTCTTCTAAAAAATCCCACTCAATAGTATCATAAGCCTTCCTCATGTCTAATTTCATTAGACAACTAGGCTTTACATTCTTTCTTCCATAACTTCTAACCATATCCTGGCAAACCATGATGTTATGTATTATAAATCTGCTATGCACAAAAGCACCCTGATTCTCAGCAATGATATCAGGCAAGATGAGTCTTAGTCTATTGCTAAGAACTTTAGTTATACACTTGTATAACACATTGCAGCAGGCTATTGGCCTATATTCACTCACATTATGAGGGCAAGAAACTTTCGGAACTAGAGTAAGAATAGTGGCATTCAGTTCCTTTAACAAGCATCCTTGATCAAAGAAATTCAGCACAGCCTGTGTAACTTCACCACCTGTTATATCCCAGGTATCTCTATAGAAATGAGAGCCCATGCCATCAGGGCCAGGGGCTTTATCTCCTGCAATAGAGAAGAGAGCAGATTTTACTTCACTTGCTGTATAGGGACTATTCAACAAGGCAATGTGATCTTCTTGAAGCTTAGGACCCATATCCATGACTACAGCTTTGATCTCAGTCCTGTCCTGGATGCTAGTACCAAGTAAATCTCTTTAATATTCAAGGAAAGCTTGAGAAACCTTCTAAACCCCTTCCTGCCATTCCCCCCTACTGTTATTGATTGCATAAACAGTATTTTGAAGCCTTCTAGCTTTAATGGCATTATGAAATAAAGAAGAATTTTCATCCCCATCTTTACACCAAGCCAGCTTTGCCTTCTGAGCTAGAAAAGACATGTACTGTTGATGCTTACTTCTGTACTCAACACTAGCCTTCCTTTCAGCCTCACTAAGAGCCTTATCACCTGGATTTTCCTTAAGTTGCTCTTGGCACTCCTGCAAGTACCTTGCAGCCTTGATATCTTGACTTTCTATATCAGAAAAGCCCTCCTGATTCAGCTTTTTCAGTCTCAGCTTCACCTCTTTTATCTTCTTCACAACTTTATACATAGGAGTACCTTGAACATCTTGATTCCACCCTTCTTGAATAAGCTGGGAAAAGCTGCTAGCTAAGCTCCACATTGTAAAGTATTTGAAAGGCCTTCTATTGTTTTCCCTAGCAGGGTAAACATTGACTACAATAGGCGAGTGATCAAACAAACCCTTAGGCATAAAGTGTGCTGCTGATGTAGGAAACATCCTATACCAATCATCATTCACCATAGCCCTATCCAACTTAGAGTACACCCTACAATCACCTTCTTGTTTATTATTCCAGGTGAATAAATTTCCAGTGCTAGTTAAGTCCTGCATCCCACACTGAGCCATACATCTCCTTAAGTCTTCCATATCCTGTTGTCTCACCCTAGCACCTATTCTCTCTTCATTACTCATCACACAGTTAAAGTCCCCTAGAATAATCCAAGGACCCTTACACAAACCCACCAGCTTCTCTAAATCCTCCCAAGCTTCCCTTCTTCCATGTGCATCATTAAATGCATATAAGAATGTACAAAAGAATTTTCTACCAGCAGGTCCAGTTATGTAACAATGCATAAGCTGACTAGAAATGAACATAATATCAACCTGAAAACTCATAGGATTCCAGGCAACTACAATTCTTCCTCCCCTGTGGTAAGAAGAGTTAGAAGAAAAACACCAACCTCTAAACACATTCTGGTAAAGGCTACCCATATTACATGCCTTCACCTTTGTTTCAAGGAGACTCACCAGCCCAACATCTTTCATGCCAAGAAACTTCTTAACATCCTTCTGCTTGGCTAGACTGTTAAGTCCCCTTACATTCCAGACAATAACTCTATCCATGAGCATCAGGGAGCTTTCCACCCCCTTCATCCTCTTGTTCAGCCCCATTTAAAACACATACAACTACTTCAGCATCTTCAGTATCCACTGGTTGTGAAACAAGAACCTCAAAACCATTATTCACTACTGGACCAGTAGCTACACTTAAACTTCTTCTAGCTGGCTTTTTTACAGGCTGAAAGTCCACATTCTCTACAGGAGGTGGAACCTTAGCATGAACCTCATCATCTGGAGGTGGAATCACTTTCTTCCTCCATTCAGTCCTCACCACCTGTTTCTGGCACTTCTCTTGAGTATGACCCATAGTGTTACACATTTTACAGGTTACTAGCTTCCATTCATAGAAAATGCCAACTTGTTCTACAACATCACACTCATTAATGAACTCAATTGAGTCTGGAAATTCTTGATCTACCTTCACTTCCAGCATAACTCTAGCATACTGCAACTTATCCCTTGTAGCTGTTGCCTGATCAGTTTTTATAGGTTTGCCCACCAGACTAGCAATCCTAAAGAGACAATTCTCCCCCCAGTACTTGAAATTCAATGACATCTGAACCCAAATATTAGGCAAAACTCTCACGTCTTCCTTCACAATATCAATTTTAGGATCCCATGCTTTCACCACTATAGGTTTATTGTCAAAAAACACAGGGTTTCCTAATAGCACTTGATCTCTGCCTTCAACTGTGGTAAAGCGTACTATATATATCCCTTTTTTAACCATAGCAAACTTATCCACCCCTAAATTCCTCCATATTCGCCTAACAAAACCTTCCACTACCTGAACATGAGGGTTAGCACCTATAATGTAGCAGTAAATAGCAGAACTCCAGAAATCCAGTTCAGGTTGTATATCACTCATCTCAATCCTCTCCATCTTCTTTGAAGTAGTACCAGCATTTGTTACCACATTTTCCACCGATTCAGGAGAAAATAATATAGGTAGAGGAGCAATACCTTCCGTTCTAACCATTCTTCTACTCTGATCCGGAGCTTGATTAGCTTCAACTCGTTGAATCGTTTCCAACCAGTCCGAGAACTGAACTCTAATCTCATATTGTTTCTGCAACTCTTGTAATGAAGCACGAGGTGATAAAATCTCCTCCTGAATGATCTCAGTTTCATTATCTATTTCTAACGCCGACACTCCTATTAAAGCGTCCACCGACTTCATTTTCTGATTACTCTTCCCAGAGGATGGGCCCTTCTGTTTCATCTGGTTCTGACCGTTCTTCACCGGAACTCTCGTCGTCCTTACCATGGCTACCACAGAAAAGTGGAGAAGAAAACAAGAGGAACACTGCAGAAAAATAATGGAGGTTACTATTCCAATGGAGGTTACTGTTCCATTGGTTTAGAGAGAGAAGAGAGTTTCTCTCTCTCCATAATAAAACAGACCCATATTACCAAAAAGCCAAAACTCAATTTACAATCATGAATAATTACTTTCTAAAAGAGTATACAACTAAGTTATACCTGTCCTAAGTTGTTATGAGGAGGAGTTGTTTGAATAGACTTTAAAAGTGGATTAACTTAAGGAAAAATTGACAAAAATAAGCCAACCTTTGGCACTTCTTCCACATTTAAGCCAACCTATTGAAAATCCGGATATAATACAACCTTGTTATCAGTTTTGCCAATTCGAATTCAGATGACTTAAAACCGGCTTCACAGGTAATCTATTTTGATTTTTTTTGTTTTTGCTTTTTTCCCTTAATTCTGATTTCTCTCTCCCCTCTTTATTCTAATATCCTCTCTTTCTCTCTCTACCTTCTCACTCTCTTCAGCACCCCCGCCACCACTAATCACCTACCACCACCACAACCACTACTCGCCGACTACCACCGCAACCACTACTCGCCTAACCGCTGCCGCGCCGTGCCAACGCCACCATCGCATCTGCTTTCTCTTCTCTTTGTTTTCTTCTCTTTTTTTTTGGACGAGATCCTTTGATAGGGTGTTGTTCGATTAGTAGTAGATGAGTTGTGGGGATTTGTGATGGTGGTTGTTGTAGCTTGGTTATGGGGGTTTTTCGTGGTGGTTAGGGTTTTGGATGGTGGTTGGCTGGGTTTGTTTTAGGTGAGGGTAAGTGGGGTTGATTCGATGGTTGTTGGGTTCAAGGGTTTGGGTGGGTCTGGGTGGTTCGATTAGGGGTTTGGGTTAGTGGGGGTTTGGGTGGTTGTGGGTGGTTTGGTTAGGGGTTTGGTTTAGGGGCTTGTATGGCTCGGTTATGGGGATATTGGGTGGATGGTGGCTGGTGGTTGTCTGGTGGGGTTAGTTTGATGGTGGTAGTTTAGTGGCTGGTGGCGGTGCTGGGTGTGGTCTAGTAGTGGGGTGGGTTCGGTCTAGTAGTGGGGTGGGTTCGGTCTAGTAGTGGTTAGTGGCGGTGGGTTTAGTGGTGGTTAGTGGGGGTGGATTGGTGGGTGGTGTTCGGTAGTTGTGAAATTCGAATTTGGGGGTGTTGGAGTTGGTCGGAGGTTGAAGGGTGGTGGTGCAGTGGGTGACTGTGGTGGGCTGGTTGATGAGGTGGTTGTGGTGGCTGTGGTGGGTTCGTTGGTGGTGTTGGTTCATGGGTGAGTGTGGTGGTCAGTGGTAGTGGTGGTCAGTGGTAGTGGTGTGGCGGTGGTCAGTGGCAGTCGTGTGGCGGTGGTCGGGGCTGAGTTGGGTCAATATCATAATTATTCATAATTAATTAATAATTAGTCAATAAAATCATAATTATTGATAATTAATCTTTAGATAATCATAATTAACTTGTTGCAACCTGTAATTGTAGGTAACCTAAACCCCCCGACCCAAAATTGGCAAAACTGATAACAAGGTTGTATTATATCGGGATTTTCAATAGGTTGGCTTAAATGTGGAAGACGTGCCAAAGGTTGGCTTATTTTTGTCAATTTTTCCTTAACTTAATTAGTTTCATCATATAAAGCTGGAGAAGAAATTAGCTAATCATTGTTAATAGTTTGAATAACATTGGAAGCGATTTAAGTAATTATGGGATAGATTGTTGAGGTTGTCGGTCTAAATTAATTAGTTTCTTATCTATAAATTGAGCTTTATAATAAGGTTACACTATTTGGTTAGTATTTAATTAAATATCTTAGTAAAGCCAGTTTAAGTAAGGAAGTGTATAAGTTGTAAAGTACCTAAAAGAAGTCTCGATTATATGTCTCATTAATATTCTAAGGAAATGAGTTGTACTTAGTCTATTTGATTATGAGTATAGTCCATAAATGAATTCATTTTTTATATTATTCAACTAATAGAAATTATTTCATGTTAATGTGGTTTTATGAAACTGCAATCCCCCGTAAATTTATGGATTTTATAAATGTAATTTAGTTCAAGATAATTTATTTACTTAAAAAGGTTGACTATTTTAGAAGTCAAAGGAATGATTTTAAGCATTTTAGGAAGTTAAAATATTTTGTTAAGGCATGCTTTGAAAAATATTTGAAATACTATTTGGCTTTTCCTTCAAGTTTAAATGGGCCTGAGGAATCCAAATACTAAGTGGACTAGGAAAAGGACTTCTATTGATGTTAGGAGTTTTAAGTCATCAATCCTATTCATCATTAAACTCTATTGAAACCCAATTGCCTTTTCCTAAGCCCAAAAGGAAAACATACATATGAATACCTTGAACCCAAATTATACCCACACAAAAACTTTCTCTCTCCTCACACACACACAAAACCAGCGTGCTTCTCTCTCCTCTTCCACGTTAGTTTTCTTCTTCTTTGTTTCTTCTCCTTCAAGAAACACTTTCTTCTCCACCAAGAAACTCTTAGATTGGGTTTTTTATTATTAGAGCATGAATTTTTAGGGTGTTAAAGATTGGAAAATCATAGTAGCATGTAATAAACTATGAAATTGATTTAACTTACGAATTTAAACATGTTTAAGTATGTTTAAAGGGAGTTTTAATAATCTATAAGTTGCTTGAATTTTAGAAAGGTTGTTATTAATGGAGTTTTATGGATTTTAATGACTAGTATCGTAGTACTATGCTAAGTGATATAAAGAATGGAGGTTTTAATGATAAAAACTTTTAAATATTTTTAAAGGGGATATAAAGTATTTTAAAGTTTCTGGAATTTATTTGGAGTATTGATTTTAAATTCTATTGGTTGTTTTAGGCGGAGATTACTCTATAGGCGATTTTTAAGGTGTTAAAGGTGGCCTACCAATTCGTCTACACAAGGTACGTAGATACCTGTGTGTTGCTTGATGTAGTATCATGATTTTAGGAAGGAAAAGTTATGTAGTATCATGTATAGGAACTTTGTGAGTTTATATATGATTTCTATTGTGGTTGGATTTTACATGTTTTATGTTTGTGTGCGAACATGTAAGTACGTGATTTAATTATGATATTAATATCGTATTTGTATGGAATATTGATGCAAGAATGTTTGTTGGGAACTTTATTTATCCATTCACATGGGGGAATTAATATATTTATTGAGTTGGATCATGATTGAATCATGTGTTCCCTTGTATTATTATTTTCACTACTCGATGACGACTGTGGGCCTTATTTGGTAAGTTGATAAATTATGCCTTTGAAAGGTAAGTTGGTTGTTGGCTAGGTTCAACAAATAACAAGGATTGAAATAAAGAAGGAATTAATCTTGGGTTGTAAGTTGTATGATCACTTATTTAGTCCTAAGATAAAAAGGGGTAAAGTTGTGAATGCTTGATTATATGTTATCTGTATTTCTTGTGTGTCATAACAAGTAATAATTGGTAAATCATGTAAAGTTAAACTTGAATAGTTATAAACTTTAGACTGGTGCACGTCTGAAGTTGGACAATCAAGAGTTGGGGTACATGGTGAGCGGGCCATGGCTTTTTTTTAGAAATTCGAATGGTCATCGTTCCTATTTTTATTCAAAGGTTCCTCAAAATCGCAGGTCATTATGGAATATGGAGTCGCGCCCGTATTTCATTTTCCTAGGTGAAGGCTGGTTTTAGTTAGATATCTCGGTCCAATAACTTTTCTATGAAAGTAATAAAAAAATTGTTAAAGTTTAGTTTAGTAAAAGTTATCTGCAGATTGTTAGATCGTTAGATTGTTATGTGATTATTTATCCCTGCTTATTGTTTATTAGTATCATGTTAGAAGAATTTTTTTTTTTTTTTTGATAAGCAAGATGTATTTTATTGTATCAAAAAAACCAAACCATAATCTCTACTTAGGACAAATCCCCAAGCTCAGAGCAAACCAACCAGGCTAAACATAGCCTATATACAATTTACAAGAGAGAAAAGTTCTCTAAACCAACTAACATCATCAGCTCCTGTACTATGTGGGATAATACTATGAATTCTATTGAAAACATCCTTCTTTATCCTCTTTACAATATTATCTATACTACTAATTTGTGCATTCCATAGGACATTATTCCTTTCTTTCCAGATATAGTATACTGTACAAAGTAACGCAGTGAAGTGAACCTCACGCCTGAATTTCTTCATTTTCCTCCTGCGTAGCCTAGTTATCATCTCCAAGATTGTATGCCCATGTCTGTTATTGCCTAACCATATGTTTATAGTTTTCAAGCATTGAAAGCTATAATGGCACTCAAAGAATAAGTGCTGGTGAGTCTCATTGGCAGACCCACATATCAGACAACTTGCATCCTGTGTTATATTCATCTTCATCAATCTATCCCTAGTATTCAGTCTATTGAGCATAGCCAACCAAGCAATAAATCTATGCTTTGGTTGACTTAATCTGCACCAGATTCCTCTAGTCCAGTGTACTGTATCACTAGGCATTATCAACATTTTGTACACTTTGTTGATGGAATACTTAGAAAAGCTGCATAGCTGATTGTAAGTAACCCATCCCTTCATTTGCTCCTTAATCTGGCAAATTCTCCTCCAGTACCAACTGTCACTACTCTTTGGCTGGTAATCCCACCACTCCTGACCCTTGAGATACACAGCATGCACCCATTGAACCCAAAGATTCTCCTTCCTAGTAGCAATCATCCAAACATGTTTTTCCAAAGCTGCAATGTTCCACTTACTGATATTAAGCAACCCTAACCCACCTATCTTCTTAGGTTTACACACTGCAGTCCAAGCTACCTTTCCAGGGTAATTTGACTCTACAACTCCTTTCCAAAGGAAGTTTCTGCAGATTCTATTAATTTGTTCATACAGACTTTTAGGAAGAGAGATCATCTGGGACCAGTATATCTGGATAGACATCAGCACAGAATTCACCAAAATAGCCCTCCCAGCAAAAGACATATGTCTTGTGCTCCAAACCTTGATCCTAGACCCCATTTTTTCTAGGATGTGTTCACACTCCCCACTGGAAATCTTCTTTGAACATATGGGAAGTCCCAGGTATCTAAAAGGAAAAGTTCCTTTTATAAAGCCAGTCATATCTAGAATCCTTTGCACTTCTTCATTTGACATCCCTGAGCAGTATACTGAAGTTTTTTCAGGACTAGCCTTCAGCCCTGTTGTATTAGAGAATAATTTGAAACCTTGCATCAGTAGCAAAACAGATCTATAATCACCTTTGCAGCATAGGATTATGTCGTCTGCAAAACACATATGGTTCAACTTTAAATCTTTACACCGTGGATGAAACTTGAAGCCTTCTTTCTCCCCCACCATTTTCAAGAGTCTGGAAAGGTATTCCACACACAGGACAAAAAGAAGAGGGGAAAGGGGATCACCTTGTCTCAATCCCCTCTTTCCTTCAAAAAAACCATGTAATGTACCATTTATGGACAATGAGAACCTAGGTGATCTCACACAAACCATTATTAACTTGATGAAATGCTCTGGGAATTTTAAGGCAATAAGCATTTCCTCCACAAAGTCCCATTCCACTGTATCATATGCTTTCTGAAGGTCAAGTTTGATTATACAACCAGGTGAGTTATTCTTCCTTTCATACCCTTTAACCAAGTCTTGACACACCATTATATTATGTCCTATGAATCTGCTGTGCACAAATGCACCTTGATTCCGTGCAGTTATCTCTGGCAATATCTCTCTCATCCTAGTGCATAACACTTTGGAAATGCATTTGTATAGAACATTGCAGCAGGAGATTGGCCTAAAGTCTTTCACACTTTCAGGGCACTTACCTTTAGGAATAAGTGTTATACTGGTAGCATTTATTTCCTTTAAGAGTTTCCCAGTGTTGAGGAAATCTAAGATAGCATCAATCACATCAGTGCCCACCACATCCCATGCATATTTATAAAAAGCACTCCCAAAACCATCAGGCCCAGGGGCCTTGCTTTCATCAATAGCCCACATAGCAGCTTTCACTTCATCCCTAGTATAAGTTGTCATCAGCAAATTCTGCATTGAACTACTCAGAACTGGACCTTCATTGACCACTCTTTGCTTCACCCTAGTTCTTGAAGCAACTTGGGAACCAAGGAGCCATTTATAGTAATTTAGAACACTGTAGGAATCTGACTAGGATTCTCAGTCCAGCAACCATTCATGTCTTTAATAGAGAGAATTGTGTTTTGCAGTTGTCTCTTTCTCATTGATCTATGAAACATGGCTGAGTTTTCATCCCCTTCCTTTCCCCAAGCCATTTTCATCTTATTTGAGAGAAAACTAAGGTAAGCTTTATGCACCCTAATGTATCTCTCCAAAGCCATGTGCTCCAATTTTGCAATATTCATATCTGCTGGGTTTGAGTGAAGCTCAGTTTGCCATTTATTCAACTCCTGCCTTGCTTGAGCCTCCTGCACCTCAATTTCCTGAAACCCTATCTTGTTCAACTCCTTTAAACCACCTTTCACCTTTTTCAGTCTTTGCACCACTCTATACATCTTGGTCCCCTGAACCTGCTCTTGCCATGCTTGTGATATAATATCTCGATATTGTGGAGCCTGTTGCCACATTTTAAAGTATTTAAAGGCCTTTCTACCCACAGCAACATCAGGATAAACTGACACCAGCCCTGGACAATGATCAAAATATCCTTCATTCTTGAAACAAGCTTCTGTTGCTGGGTATTTCTGTAACCACCAGTCATTCACCAGCACCCTATCCAACCTAGAGAACATTCTATTAGCCCCTTGTTGCTTGTTGTTCCAAGTGAAGAAGTTCCCACTCACTTAAGCTTCCACCAAATCACATCTGCTTACACACTCCTGAAAATCTTGCATCTCTTTTAGCCTAACATTCCCTCCACTTCTATCCTCCAAATTCAGAATACAATTAAAATCCCCCATCAAAATCCAAGGTTTTTGAATACCTTTGGACAAAGCATCCACATCCTTCCATAACACCTCCCTCTCACTGGCAATATTATGTGCATACACAAATGAACATTCAAACTCCTCTCCATGTTGTGGTGTAATTCGACAATGAATCAATTGACTAGAGCAAAACATTTGATTCACAATAAACTTTAAAGGATTCCATGCCAGTACAATTCTCCCTCCAGGGTGCATCATACTATTAGAAGTAAACCCCCATCCACTGAACAATCTCAAGTACAAGGCTCCCAGATTTTGAGCCTTGACTTTTGTTTCAAGGAGACAAACCAGGCTACATTGATTTTGATGTAAAAATAGATGTACATCTCTCTGTTTATCTGGCCTATTTATCCCCCTGACATTCCAAAAGAGAATTCTATCCATGAATGTCAGGAGGTTCTCCACCTCCTACATTCATCTCACCTATGTCATCACACACCACATCATTTCCTTCCTTACTATTATCTTCATTGAATGCCTCCTCCTGATTCAGGGCTTGGAAACTATTGCCAATCACCACTAGTTCCCTTGGTATCATTCTCAACTGCATAGGCCTCTCTACAGGTGCAATCTTAGCCTTGTCTCCCTTCTGTTTCTCCATATGACCCCCATCAGTAGGTCTTTTTTCAACCCACCTCTTCGGCCCCTTATCTTTCTTGCACTCATGAGAGTTATGGCCAAATAACTTGCACTTTTCACATATTAATGGTTTCCATTCATATCCAATTATCACATCCTTCACAATTCCATTTTCATCCTGAAATTGCAATTTCTCAGGTAAAGAATTTTTCAGCATTACTTCCACCTGAACTCTAGCATAGAGCAATTTATCCCTGTTTAAGGTGGCTCTATCCACCTGAATGAACTCACCCATAGACCCTACTATCTTCCTTAAGCACTTCTCACCCTAGAATTTGAGGTCTAAGTTTTTCAATTGTATCCAGATTGGAACTACATTGATTTCATCTTTGAAATTGACTATGTCCTTATGCCATGGCTTACATATTACAGGTTTCTTATCAAAAGTTGGATGATAATCAGCAAGCACTTTATCCCTATTCTCCATGGTAAAGAATCTAACAATGTAAACTCCATACTCAACACACGCCACTTTATCAATTCCCAGTTCCTTCCAGATTCGCCTAAAGAATCCCTCAATCACCGATAATGGTGGATTAGCACCAACCACAGAACATACAATAGCTGAATTCCAATAATCTACCTCATCTTGAATGTCCTCTAATTCAATTCTAATTCAATCACCGATAATGTTAGAAGAATTTATTTATTATTATGTAGTACTTAGCTTTGCTGATTACATGCTTTGTTTGTATGTGTTGATCATGACTTTGCCTTATTGATCTTGTGATGACCCATTCTTGGTGAGCAGATTCTTTAGTCCATGGACATCTACAGGTTTAATTTGCAGATGTTGCATCATGGGGATCTGGGAATGGAGAGCTTGTGTAATAGATTGATTTTTTTTATTATTTTACTAGATACATTTTATTTAAGTTTGGTTTGAAGTTAACATTGGTAGTGTTGTTTGGATTTTAAAGTACTTTCTTTATTTATTATATTTTAATTCTAAAGTTTAGTTATATGTTTTCCGCTGCAAAATTCTAAATAAGCCGATACGTTATCACATGGGCGATAATACTTTGATGAGTCTCTAGGTTTTATATTAAAAATGTGTTTTGGAAAAGAGAGAATTATCGGGATGTTACAGGAACTCAAGGTGTAGAGTTTATGTTAACTCTCCTTAGTTAATTTTAAGCGAGATTTATAGTAATTTTTGTTGGTGTTGGATAACGGTTGTTATAACTGTTAAAGATAAACTATCGATTAATAATCATGAAGTATACAAGAGTATAAACTATTTATATACAAGAGTATGAGTTGCGTGTAAGTGGTTTAGTAATTCTTGTTAGTTAATTCTAACTGAGAGACCTTTTGTCATTATAGTTGATGTTATATCGAATATAATTATTTATAAATTGTTGTGGTTCATAAGCTTTGTGATTTTAAGTGGATTGCGTATAAAAGCATATATGTATTGGTATGAAATACTTACTTAATTATGTCAAGCAATTATAATTCCCTAACAAGAAGTCTTCTGGTTGGTTTATTATTGCTCAAATTTTGTTAAGGATTACTAAAAGTATTGGATGAGTTCGAAGAATGATTTGATTAAAATATGAATGATAATGAAAATTGATGAAAGGGAAAAGTAGCGTCGTCTGAGTCGATCGATGAGGTGACACGAAAAGGGCCCCATGGACTGCGAACCTTGGGAGCCCAATAGGAAAACCTGCCTATTGCTCTATGGGATGATGTATCAGGTAATACGAAACCTGTGGATGACTGATGAAATTAGCGGAAAATGTACTCTACACTAGTTGTGGTTATTGGCCAAAAGAAAATCTCATGGTTGGGTGACGACCCCCACTGTCGGAGCGTAAGCTTTGTCTCCTCTGCCGCGTTCTCTTTCCCCTAGTTAAAATTAAAAGAAAGTTATTTTGCAGTATGAAAGTTATTTTGATATTGGATTCCTGATAAGGAATCGTATCATGTTAAGTTGTTTCGATATTGGATTCCCGATAAGGAATCTTATTATGGTAAGTTTTAATTTTTGTATTGGATTTCTGATAAGATATCAATTAAAGAAAATAAAGTATATCATCTATATCAAAGTTAATTATCTTATATTACTCATAAGGAATCGTGATATGTTTGAAATAAAGGAGAATTAAATAACTATATATTAAATATGATTTTGCTGTGATTGCTTGGTAGTCGCCTTGCTATGTTGCTATAATGTAATAGACGATGTATATGAAAGAAGTATTTGAGGAGTAATATTTCATATGTCCAAAAGGACTAATGGTATGCATTATTATAATAAATGTGATTATGATGGTTAAGTTGACTGTTGAGTCGTTTTCAAGTAAAATCCACCAAACCATGTGTTAGCTTATTTATATGTTTAATATATACTCAACTTTGCTGATGTGTGTATGTTGTTTTGTAGTTTCTTAACCTTTCACTTGGTGGGTAGCAGTTTCCCTAAATGTGTCAAGTTGAAGTCTCAAGTTAATCTTTCTAAAGTTGAAGCCGCTACCTGTTGGAAGACTACTTGTGTTGTATTGTTTTCGAGGCGAGGACGCTTGACTTTGTATTAGTTATTTATTTTTTAATTCTATATTAAAGAATCAATAGTGCTCTTGATTCTCTATTGTTGGTGTTGCTCCGCAAAAACGTTGTGTTTGTTAATTTTTGGAGTATTTTGTAAATTGAAATTGTAAACAACTTTAAATTATTTTCCGCTTTAGGGTTCTCCTACTTTCAACGGAAACTCTGCCAGATTTTCTATAGAAATTTATTCGAAAGAGTTTGAAAATTAAAGTTGTATTGTGATAGTTAATTTGAATTACATAAAATTGAGAATTAAGTTCCACATTATCTGATGTAGTTTAGTGAGTGATGGTATTAGTTCGGATTAGCTCGACCAAGATCTCTTATGTTATGCTTAATCTTTTGTAAGTTGTTCGGTAAAATCTGGGTTGTTACAATCCTAAACTTCAGGTTATCTGCATCATTGAATATTAATACAAAAAGATTGATTTGCACTAGTTAGGGGTATATAATGGAATCTATTCCATAGTGGATGAAGGTTTACACTTGTTTCATCGCCTGAATCACTTTTTTTTTTTGAAATTAACATTAATTCATTAATTCAAAGTCACACGACATCTACAATATAAGTAGAAATTAAAGAAATACATATCAAAATCAAACACATGTTCTAGAGAGAGAAACTCTCTCTTCTCTCTAGGACAAAGAGCGCGTAAGAATTATGTTATTCCTCGATTTGAACCTCAGTGTTAGCTGAAGCTATGGCAAAGGGATCAAAGAAAGGTAATGGCGGAAATAAGAAGAACAAGCAAACTAAGGGGAAACATCCTCAAACAGAGGATGCGAAGAAGATGAAAAGTGTGAATGACATTCAAGAATCCTCTACTCTGAGTTGGACATCGGAGGCGGATGATGACGATTCTATTGCATCGCTTAATGATCATTTATCCAGGCATGATAGGGAGAATTTTTCAGTAGCAGCGTCGCAATTTTAAAATTAGATTGATTCAGTGGGAGCTCCGACGAGACTAGTAGGAAGTGGCCTGGTTACGCCATCACCATTGCCGATGCAGCAATTGAATCAGAATTCAGGTACTACTAATCCTAATTGGCGAGCTTAGTTGTTTCATAATATAAGAGATGAAGGATTGAATATGGAAATAGACAAGAATGATGAGAATAATGATACCTCTGCTGAATGTGTGACAATCACAATGGATGACATACAACTTGAGATTGATTACTGGAATTCTGCAATTGTGTGTTATATTTTAGGTTGTAAACCGCCATTTAAAATTGTTAATGGATTTATTCGAAGGATATGGGGGAAGTATGGAATTGAGAAGGTTGCGGTGCTGGAAAATGGAGTGTTCATGGTCAGGTTTCGAATGGTGGAAGGAAAAATGAAGGCTCTAGATGGAGGTCCAATTATGTACGATGGAAAACCTGTTATTGTAAAGAACTGGACACCTGATCTTGACTTGAGCAGTGAAAGTGTGAAGGTTGTGCCTACATGGATTCGTTTACCAGATGTCCCTTTGAAATATTGGGGACAAATTGTGTGTAATAAGATAGCAGGAATCATTGGGAAGCCAATTAGAACTGATAGAGTTACGACTTAGAAGGATATGTTAGAGTATGCTAGAATTCTGGTGGAAGTAAAACGAGATCAAGAGTTTCCAGAAAAGATGGCATTCATGAATGAAAAAGGAGTGATGCAATAGAAGAAAGTGGAATATGAGTGCAAACTTATCTTTTGTTCTGATTGCAGAAGGATAGGGCATAATATGGAGCAATGCAAAAAGAAGAAACAAGAGATAGCGTAGAGGAATGTGAAGACAAGGCAGGTTTGGAGGAGGAAAGCTCCAATGGAGGTGCAAAATGAAGTTGCACAAGAACCTGGGAATAACCTGAGTGTCATGGCTAATATTGTAGCATCCATTCCAGAAATGCATAGTGGAAATGCTCCAAGAGAAGAAGGTGTAGGGGAGGAAGAAATTAATAGGCAACAGACAGGGGTTCAGGAGGAAATTAATAAGCAAATGCAGGAGACACAAGTAGTTGGAGTTCAGAAGGTTTATGTACACTAGTGGAAAAATGAAGAAGGGTTGCGCTAAAAAAGGCATGTAGGGCTGCGCTTTTTGACAGCAGCCCTTTTAGTAGCAGCCCTTCACTTTTTAAGGCTAGTTAGGAAAAAGCGCAGCCCTTCTAGCCCAGAAGGGCTGCGCTAGTTAAGAAAAAGCGCAGCCCTTCTGGGCTAGAAGGGCTGCGCTTTTTCCTAACTAGCGTAGCCCTTCCTACCAAAAAAAAAAAAAAAATTTTTTTTGTCATTTTTTTAACTCATAATCTCACATTTTCTGAAATTAAACAGAAGAGAAGAGAAACGAAACGAAAATACAAAACCCAAAACAATAAAAAGAATGAAACGAAAATGAAAAAAAGGAACAAAAACTAATATACAAAGAGAAGTATACAATAAGTATACAAGAACATTAATCAAAACAAAGATGCATGAAAATACAAGAAATTATATAGAAAGAGAAGTATACAAGAACATTAATCAAAATAAACAAAGAGAAGCATACAAGAATAACATTAATCAAAATAAACAAAGAGAAGTATACAAGAACATTAATCAAAACAAAGAGAAGTATACAAGAACATTAATCAAAACATATAAACAAAGAGAAGTATACAAGAACATTATAGATCTGAAAATACAAGAACTATAACCTAATAATGTTTAAATACATAAAACAAAACCCAAATACATAATTTAAGGGAAAAAAAAATTTCGGAAAAACTTAAAATGGCTATTTGGAGGCTTAAACGAACTCGGATGGCTTAAAAAGCCTAAACATCACCGCATAGCGGTGAGTTTGACTTGTTGGCTCGTTCCGCTTCCGAAAAGGTATCACAATAGGCAATCGGACTCCGTCGCCATGTTTAGTGCAAATCATTTCAAGGTTTTTGTCGCAAATGTTTATGGGAGTTTTTGAGAGAGAAGAGAGGATGAGAGAGAAGGAGGAAAGGAATAATGAGGGACGTGAGAGAGGAGAGAGAATGAGGGATAATATATTTGACGAATCCCCGCTCAATATTTCAAAGCCCGCGATTCCGAAATTTCAAATTTTTTCAGGAAGGGCTGCGCTTTTTTAAAAAGCGCAGCCCTAATAAGCAGAAGGGCTGCGCTTTTTAAAAAAGCGCAGCCCTTCACTTAGTAGGGCTGCGCTTTTTTAAAAAAGCGCAGCCCTTCACTTAGTAGGGCTGCGCTTTTTTAAAAGCGCAGCCCTTCTTACCTACAGAAGGGCTGCGCTTTTCGTAAAAGCGCAGCCCTACTAGTGAAGGGTTGCGCTTATTTAAAAAAGCGCAGCCCTTCTGCTTAGTAGGGCTGCGCTTTTTTAAATAAGCGCAGCCCTTCACTAGTAGGGCTGCGCTTTTACGAAAAGCGCAGCCCTTCCTGCGCAGCCCTTTATGTTTTTTCCCCTAGTGGTAACACAAGGAGGGAGTGTGGTAGCTTCCCCACCTCATGGATAAGGTAGGATTTTGGAATATGAGAGGAATGAATAACCCTACAAAACAGCAAGAGATTAGATGGTTTTTGAACCAAAATGGTATAGGGTTATTTTCTCTTCTCGAAACAAAGGTGAAGGCTGTGAACTTCCCTAAGGTTTATGCTGGTGTTTGTCCTAACTGGAGTGTGGTGACAAATTTGCAACATCATAGAGGACGAAGGATTTGGATAATTTGGCAACCTGGAAGATTCTATGTGGATATTCTTGAGTGTGATGCTCAATATATCCACTGTAAGATCACTCATAATGCTACTGGGAAAATGTTTTATTGGACAGTGGTGTATGGTTATAATGAGGTAGGGGAGAGATGTCATTTGTGGAGGTGTTTGGGGAGAGTAAAAGGGTTTGTGAATGATGTATGGATAATTGGTGGTGATTTTAATAATGTTCTGAATCTTCATGAGAGAATAGGGTCTGCTGTTACCTTGGAAGAGGTTGATGAGTTCAGGCAATGTCTTAGGACATGTGAAATGAATGATTTGAGTTTCAATGGGCATGCATTCTCTTGGTCTAATAAGCAAGAAGGTGAAAGTAGAGTATGCTCGAAAATTGATAGAGTTATTGGGAATGATGCATGGTTGAATGCATTTCCTAATGCTACTATTTCATTTTTGCCTGAGGGGTGCTCAGATCATACTCCTTATGTGATCAATTTGGATAGCTTGATAAATCCAAGGCCTAAAACTTATAGATTCTTTAATATGTGGACAGAAGATGTTGAGTTTATGGACAAGGTGCAGGGAGTGTGGAGTATGGATGTGAGTGAAATTAAAATGTATCAGATGATAAAGAAGTTGAGGAGTTTAAAAAGAGTTTTAAAGGAGTTGAATAGGAAGAATTTCTCTGATGTAGATTGTGCTGCAGACAATGCTTATAGAAAGCTACTTGAGTTACAAGTTCAAGAGGATCCTTAGAATGGGATGCTTCATAGAGAAGAGAGGGAAGCTTATAAGGAGTATGGAGTGAGTAATAAAGCCAGAATGAGCTTTCTAAGACAGAAGGTTAAGCAACAATGGTTAAAAGGTGGTGATGCTAATACAACATATTTCCATGCATGTTTGAAGGAAGAGAAGGGCTACTAACCATATATACAAAATTAAAAATATGGGTGGTGAATGGAAAGATGATCCTCTAGATGTTGATAGGGCTTTTCCGGAATTTATGAGAAGTTGTTGGGCAATACTGATGATTCTACTGGGCATGTTAGTAACAGTACTATCAATGAGGGAGCTGTGGTGTCTGAGTAGCACTAGAGGGGGCTTTGTCAAGCATTTACTGGGGAAGATGTGTGACAAGCTCTGAATGAAATAGAAGATAATAAGGCCCCTAGGCCTGATGGCTACATCAGTCATTTCTTCAAGAAGGCTTGGGGTTGTGTTGGCCCTGACATTATTGATGCATTCATAGAATTCTTCCACTCTGGTAACATACTTAAATAGATAAATGCTACAACCATATGCTTGATTCCAAAATGCAATCAGCATGAGGATGTGACACAATTTAGACCAATTGCATGCTGCAACGTGGTGTATAAAATCATTTCAAAAATGATATGTTCAAGGCTGAAGAAGGTTCTCCCTAACATTGTTGATGCTACCCAAAGTGCTTTTGCGGAAAATAAGGTCATAATGCACAACATTATAGTGTGTCAAGACATGCTAAGGCACTATAAAAGGAAAAATGATGCTGCTAGATGTACATTGAAGATTGACCTAAAGAAGGCATATGATTCAGTTAACTGGGAGTTCATTAGGAACTTATTGAAGGGACTGAAGTTCCCCAATAAATTTGTGACTTGGATAATGAACTGCTTGACCACTCCTTCCTTTTCTCTTAATACTACTGGAGGGCTTATAGGGTTTTTCAAAGGCAAAAAAGGTCTGAGACAGGGGGCTCCCGTCTCTCCTTTGGTGTTTGTACTAGTCATGGAGTGCTTCACAAGAATCTTGAAGAAAATGAGGCAAAAAGAGAAGTTTCAGTATCACTATAAGTGTGGAGAAATGAAGCTAACACATCTAATGTTTGCTGCTGACTTAATGTTATTTTGCAAAGGAGAAGTACAATCTGTAACCTTATTTGTGAGAGCACTGAATTCTTTAATTTCTCACAAACATCAGGGCTTCATGTGAATAAAGATAATTCTGCAATCTATTTTGGAAATGTGAAAGAAGATATACAGTTCAGAATCCTTCAAGTTTCAGGTTTCCAGAGGGGTACATTTCCATTTAGATACTTGGGGGTCCCAATTACCATTAAGAGAATTGCTAAAGCTGATTGTGATCTCCTAGTAGATAGAATGTTGAGAAGAATTCGATGTTGGAGTTCCAGGCACTTGTCATATGCTGCAAGAATAGTTCTTGTAAATTCAGTCCTTCTAAGTATACACACTTACTGGGCTCAAGTATTTGTGTTGCCAAAGATTGTGCTAGATAGAATAGTGCAAATTTGTAGATCTTTCCTGTGGGAAGATAATACTGAATAGACCCCCACCTGTAGCTTGGAGTTGGGTGTGCAGAATAAAACAAACAGGAGGTCTATGAGTGAGGGATTGTCCTACATGGAATGTTGCTACCATTGGAAAGTATGTTTGGCAGATTGCTCATAAAGAGGCACTAGTAGAATAAATGCTATTTGCTGCGGTGATATTGCTGCGGTTTTACCTATACGCAGCAATATTACACGCAAAAATAAAATAAAAAATAGAAAATAACTATATTGCTGCGGTTCACGCCCAAAACCGCAGCAATATTGTTCAACGGATACATTTTAAAAAAATGTGGGGCCTGGGAAGACTAATATTACTGCGGTTTTGGGCGGAAAACCGCAACAATATAGTAAAATATATTTTTAAAATATATTGCTGCGGTTTCCCGCCCAAAATCGCAGCAATATTGAATGCTTTAAAAAATAAAGAGGACGCGCGGGTTCGGGCTTTATTTTGTCAAATATTAATAGTATGTTGTTACTCTGTTAGGGTTCCTTATCTCTCATCCTCCCACTTATCTCTCAACCTCTTTTTTTTTCTCGGCCGTTTTTCACCTCATCCTCCAATCTCTCTCCTCTCTCTCTCCTCTCACGCCTCTCTCTCTCCCCTCTCACTCTCAATTTTTCGCCTCTCATCTCAATCCTTCGAATGAATCAACACATCAATTCTCAAATTGGGTGATTATATGAGATCTCTCTCGTTTTCTTCGTCGGATGTTCGATTTCTTTTTCGTCGGCTTTTCCATTTCTTCGTCGTTTTCATTGTCAGATGTTCGATTTCTTCATCGGCTTTCCGATTTCTTCGTCGGCTGTTCGAATTCTTCGTCAGTCGAAGTCGTTCCTTCGTCCGCTGTTCGATTTCTTCGTCGGTCGAAGTCGTTCCCTCGTCGGTCGAAGTCGTTCCCTCGTCGCCTGTTTGATTTCTTCGTCGGTCGAAGTCGTTCCGTCGTCGGCTGTTCGATTTCTTCGTCGGTCAAAGTCAATCCCTCGTCGGCCGTAGTCAATCCCTCGTCGGCCGTTCAGATCGAGATGAAGCCCCAATCTGGCGCTAGTCGACGACCTTCTTGGGGCTTGCGGTTTCTTTTTTAGATTTTTTTTTCAGAATTTTGTGTTTTTTTTTTATGTTATTATTTTCTATTGTTATTTTTGTAGTTGTTGTTATGTTGGTTATTATTGTTGTAATATTTTCAGATCTAGTGTTTTATTGTGTTATCGTATTATATTTATAGTCTAAATTTGTTCTTTTATTTTTTGAAGTTACATAGCAGATTTTTTATAATCTGCCTTCAAAAAAAGTAATAACATAATATGTTTTTTTGTGTTTTTTATGTTTTTGAATTTTATATAATAACTTGTTGTCATTAGTTTCAATAAGTAATGTTTTATTTTATTTTAGCCTTTTTATTTTGCAAATCTGATGTCAAAATAAAAAAAATAATTTTTTTTTTCTGCCCAGCGTATATTGCTACGGTTTTTACCTAAAACCACAGCAATATATGTCAGATATTGCTACGGTTTAAAACCGCAACAATATATTAATTACCTATTGTTGCGCGCCCAAAACCGCAGCAATAGGGCACTTTTTAACCGCAGCAAATAGCATTTATTCTACTAGTGAGGACCTGTTATGGATTAAGTGGGTGCATCATGTGTACATCAGGGATCAGGACTGGTGGGATTATAAACCACCTCCTACAACAAGCTGGGTTTGGAGAGTGATTTGCAAGGTGAAAGAGGCTTTGAAACCTGCATACACAAACAATAGATGGCTTGATGATGGGAAGAATTACTCAACTAAAGAAGGGTACAAGTGGCTTACAGCTCAAAGAGATAAAGTTACTTGGTATCATTGGGTATGGAATGATGCTAACCAACCCAAACACTCTTTTATTAGCTGGCTTATTGCACTTAACAAGCTCAGAATTGGCTTTAGCTTATTAGCTGGCTTATTACCACACAGTGTCTTGACAAATATTGGCTTTAGCTAATTAAAGAGTGTTTGGCTTTAGCCAATATTTGTCAAGACACTGCATGTTTAATGCGTGGTAACCAGCCAGAAGACTGTGAGCATTTGTTCTTTAAATGTGTATACAATAACAAGATTTGTAAGGAGATAATGAATTGGCCGAGGATGCAATGCTACAGAAACGAAAACATAATATCCTCCTGGAAACGCTGGGGCAGGAAATACAGAAGCAAGAACAGGCAGAGGGTATGTTATGTTGCTCTTGCAGCAACAATATATCATATATGGAGGACTAGAAACCATGTGTTGTGGGAGAATGCTTTGTATAGACCTGATTTAATGGTCAAGTGTATTAAGTTTGATGTTTGTACTAGGATAAAAATGTATAATGTAAATTAGTGGCCTGTCACTGATAAGGATTGGTTTGGTAGACTAAGTCAGAATATGTAGCTGGAGTATTGTGGAGGAGTGAGCTTGGTGTGTTGGGTGTTAGTTGTTGCTCTACTGGGTTAGTTGTGTGCGTATTGTTTGTATGGTGGTGTTTTTCACACTAAATTGGTAATATATCTTTACATTTTGCCAAAAAAAAAAAAAAAAACAAATACATATCAAAATGAAATAAATACAATTCTGAACACCCTCATCTTTCACATCGCTATCTGATGCAGCCTTCTGCAAGAGGGGTTGTCGATCTTTTGTAATTTTGAAGTATAATTGGATTCAATTCAGGTTATTGTAGACGAAGTCTTGGCATATGTTGCAATTCCGCACAAATTTCGATCAACAAATCAACATCTTGAATTACACAAAAATCCAAAAACAAAGTCTCCAAACTCTCACATGGAGAGAAATAAAACCCAATATGTCAGCAGATATAACCCAATACATGGGTAGAAAACTCTCCATTAGAGAGAGCCTGGAGTTTATGGAAACACAAACATAAAAAAAACTAGTAACAAAAGGAGAATAGGGGCTTACCACCTCCCGAAAAGGTGGTGGTAGCCCCTAAATTGAAAATTAGGGTTTTTTGGGAGAGGAGAGAGAAGAGAGAAAAAAAAGGAGAGAGGAGGCGAAAGTATGGTTAATTCAAAGGGTTTTTTTTAACATATCCTGAATCACTTAACCCTTCAAAAGTCTATCACCTAGTCAAAAAGGTTTAGAAATTGAAATGCATAGTCTAGATACTCACGCTATGGAATACGCTTGGAAACCGGCTCCTCCTTGTAAGCGCAAAAAAATTCGATCCATTTTCGCAGTATGTGTAGTAGACTCATTCAATTACCTATGACACATAATTTTAGTTTGATGGAGCTACAAGATATACAACATAATTAGCAAATAGCGGTGTCTCAATAAACACATTAAGATTGAGAGCATTTTAGTTTAGAAGTAGGGACATGAAAACGTTTAAAAACTACAAGGACAATAAACAATGCTAAGAAACTTTCAATCATATCATTTTAGTTCATGAATCTGGTCCTCTAGCAAACTACAGCAGCTATAACATCATCTAAAGATGATAGGTTCAAACCTATATGTAGTATATACAACATCATATGGTAGGCTACATGACAGCAGTGAGAAAGCACCTATTGTCAAAGCACCCATTGCCAAAGCACCTACGGGGAGCAGCTTCAACAACATAGAGGTGAAATACGGAGATGAGAGGGAACAAAAATGGAGAAAAGAACTGTGATTATCTTTATATTTACTCTATGTTTGTGCCAAGTCAAGTAGTCATCGATAGAAAGAATACTATTTGTAAAGAAATCCACAAAAGCTGAAACTAGTACGCAGAGCGGAAATTTATATACCTATGCTAATCTCAACTGTAAGAATGTGCCTTGAATCGTTGTGCATCGAAGATGTTCGTCGAAATGCGCAATAGACGCAAACCTGCGTCCCACCCGGGAAGGTCGGGCGAACCTCGCCCGGTCAGGCGCGGGAGCAAATCTGGGAGTACGTTGTTTCGCTCGGTCGGGCGCGCATATACGTCTGTGAGAGCTGGGGACCGCCTGGTCGGGCGGATTTCGCCCGGGCGGGTCAGAGAATTACGCGAAAAACGCGTTTTTGGCCGTTTAGTATAAATAGGTTATTTTAACGTATCTTTTACACTACGAAAAACACTCTGTTCTCTCTGTAATCTAGTTTCTTCTCATAATAAAATATTCTCTCTCTCTCTGCCATGGATGTAGCCAAATTGGTTAACCACGTAAATCTGTTGTCTGATTTTATTGTTTTTGCATTCGATATTTGTTTCTCTCTCACGTCCGTTCTAACAAACTGGTATCAAGAGCTTTGGTGATCGATCTGTGTGAGAAAGATGCCTGGGGTGAATGTCAAAATCGATAAATTTACTGGGAGGAATAGTTTTAGTCTGTGGCAGATCAAGATGCGGGCTTTACTGAAGCAACAATGGTTGTGGGCACCGTTGGCAAAGAAGGCAGCGAATTCAGTCACCTCTGAGATGGCCGTTATGGAGGAGAAGGCTCATTGAACGATTATGTTGTGTCTGGCAGATGACATAATCACTGAAGTCGCGGAGGAGGAAACCGCATCTGGTCTGTAGGTGAAATTAGAGAGTTTGTACATGATAAAATCTCTAACCAACAAGTTGCTTTTGAAGCAACGTCTGTTCAGTCTGCGAATGCAGGAAGGTATGCCACTTAGAGATGATCTAGATCAATTAAATACAATTATGCTAGAATTGCGTAATATTGATGTGAAGGTGGAGGATGAGGATGCCGCTTTAATTCTGCTTGTTTCTTTACCTATATCGTATGAAAATTTTGTGCAATCTTTCATTGTTTATAAAGATTCTGTGTCCCTAGAAGAAGTTACACTAGTACAGAAAAGGCAATTTGCGTCACAAAAACTAGTTTTCTCCTTCTTAGACAAAGTGTAGCAAGCTGGTGGAAGATAATAGCGTTGTCCCCGCTCCTGAGGTGCTAGTTCTGGTCTGCCCATCTCAGCCATGTCTTTCCTAGCTTTAACTCCATCCTTTGTCTTCCCGGGCATATTCAACAATGTTCCGACAATGGCATCACAAACATTTTTCTCAATGTGCATTAAATCAAGACAATGTCTAACTTCCAAACATTCCCAATACGGAAGGTCCCAAAACTTCGATCTTTTCTTGTATAAGTTCTTTGAGACACTTTTGAAGGGCTTGCCAAAAATTGTTTCAATATCCTTTACCCTATTAGAAACCTCTTTTCCACGTAAAGGTATAGGGCTTCTCTCATCTCCACTTTTCCGTTGAACAACTTTTTCTTCCTACGGAATGGATGATCTAAAGGAAGCCATGTACGATAATGCAGGTACACATTCTTCCCACAATGATGTAACCGCTTATATATCAATCATGTTCTCATCACAAATAGGGCATGCCTTTGCTCCTTTAACAGTATACCCTGACAAATTCCCATAAGCCGGGAAATCATTAATCGTGCAAAATATCATGGCACGCAATGTGAAGAAGTTTTCGCATACGCATCGAACATGGAAACACCTTCATCCCACAAAATTTCAGATCTTGAAGAAGCGGGTCAAGATACACATCTATATGTTTCCGGGTTGCTTAGGACCCGAAATAAGAAGCGATAGCATAATAAATTTACGCTTCATACATAACCAGGAGGGAGATTATAAATTGTCAGTAGAACCGGCCAAGTGCTATGTTGGGTACCTAGTGTGCCAAATGGGTTCATCCCATCTGTACAAAGTCCAAGCCTAAGATTTCGAGGTTCTTTACCAAAACGGGAAACTTTCGGTCGATATTTCTCCATTGCGGAGAATCGGCCGATGTCTAAGCATCCCATCTTTCTTCCTCTCGTCCGCATGCCACCTTAGTAATTTTAGCATTATTTTCATCCGAAAATAAACACCTAAATCTCGGAATGATTGGTAGATACCAAAGAACTTCGCCGGAGTTTCTTTCTTTCTCATCCCCTCATCATTATTCTCTTTTACCTTGTATCGAGACTTTCCACACCTAGGACACTCACGCAAATCCTGGTACTCGTTTCGATACAACACACAATCATTTTGACATGCATGTATCTTCTCATATTCCATACCTAATGGACACAACAATTTCTTTGCCTCGTAGGTAGAGTTGGGCATTTCATTCCCTTCAGGTAGCAATTCTTGTAAAAAAGTGAACAAACTCACTTAGACTTTTATCTGTCCAACTATGCTTCGATTTCATATTGAACAATGTGAGGATTCCAGAAAGTTTAGTGAAATTCTCACACCCCGGATACATAGGTTTTTCCGCTGCACTTAAAATACTATCATACATATGGGACGATCGGTTCTTTCATCCTCCAAATTGTGCAACATCTCATCTACTCTATCATTTCATCATCTACCATGTCATTTTCATCATCTACCCTATCATTCTCATTATCACCATCTCCTTCAATCTCAACCTCAACCTCATCAACATGCAAATCATCACACAAGCTAGTGGAGCTCATACCCACATCATAAAACTCTCCATGCCATGTCCACCTAGTATAGTTACTCTTAAACCCACGACGAATCAAATGATCTTTAATTTGATCCATATCACGATACCCCCTTGAGTTATTGCAATCACAACAAGGACACAAGACTAACTTTGACCCATTCTCCGATTGATGTTCTAACGCAACTCTGATAAATTCATTAACCCCTTGTAGAAATGTCGTCGAAATTCGATTACCATACATCCAGTTTCGATCCATATTCATACACTAGAGACACCAAACAAGAATACAATCGATCACATCATTCAAAGTAGTTTATCAAATGCAGTCATGACCATTTGGGTCCTTATCACTCCAACCTAACCCATCCTTGAGTTTCTCATCTCACTAGTGAATGAACATTTGGTTTTCAATTCTAAGAAAAATCCGGCAGCACTTCCCTACAGTTCTCCAAGTACACAATGAAGATAGTAGTTAAACTATCAACATATGTACCCAAAGAACGCTTAGGGAAATGAGCCGGATCTTTCTTAGAATCAAAAACCAAACATTCATTCACATCCTAAGTGAGATAAGAAACTCAAAGACAGTCCCAAACCGGGGACTATTCAAGACTTACTCCTAATGAGTAAGCCTCGAACGGGTATCTAGGCAAATGATGCACATTGCAATAAAACAACACAAACCAATCCATTCCTTAGATTTCCCTCCCCACCCCATTAAGGTATGTCCATATAGGTTTGGTTATGATTAACATATATTTTCCTAATCACATAATAACCAAACAATTCACATATATACATTCCTAAATCCAAACTAATGGTTACATTAACATACATAAAAAAAAATAACAAAAGATATAATACATACCTTTGCTCTCAAGGAGCAGCGAAGACGAGCACAAGTGCACGAGCTTGGAGAACCGGCAAACCGATGAGGACTAAGGTGGCAATTAAACTACAATGTAAAGGAATGACATAAGTTTCAAATTCTAAATTGAGCATTCAAGAATTCGAACTCATAATTGAAGCACATATTTCTAAAGAGAGCATTCAAGAAACTATATACTACACAAACTATACAAATTCATAAGCTACGAATATCCTAAATTTAATCTCAAATTATTTCACACATGTTTATCATGATTTGAATTCTAATTTTAACCCCTTAACAAAAATTAAAACTAAGATTATTCAAAACAACCCTTAAAAAAATTAAATAACTTGAAAATACATGATTAATGTATATTAATACAAAAAAAACAAAAAAACCAAAAAATACCTACTTGCCGGCGGCGGGACCGACGGTGCAGCGAAGGGAGAGTGAGAGAGAGAACCGGTGCACCGGCGAGAGTAAGGAGTGCACCGGCGGCGATAATGTGAGCGAGGGTGCGCCGAAGAGGGCACCAGCGAGAGTAAGGAAAGAGAATGAGAGCGAGGGGAAGAGAGAGAGAGAGAGAGAGAGAGAGAGAGGAAGTGCGCCGAAGAGGGCACCGGCGAGAGTAAGGCGAGATTGAGGGTGCAGCGGCGAGATTGTGAGCGAGGGTGCCCGACGAGAGTGTGTGCGCAGGGTGTCGCAGGAGAGAGAGAGGGGGGGATAGCAGTAGTTGTAGAGTTAGGGCTCGAAAATAAAAAAAGCCGTAGGGAAATATTACAAAAAGAGGGGGGAACAACATTTTGTGTCGCACGTAAGGCATGTGCGACGCAGATTAAGAATGTGCGTCGCACCCTTCCCCTAGTGCGACGCACATTATCTCGCTTTAGCTCCCATACTCGCACCATTTTGCGTCGCACGTATGTACCATGCGACGCAAAACACTAATATGCGTCGCACCAATGTACTATGCGACGCATATTAGGCGTGTCCTGGTATCGTTTTTGATGTTTTGTGGCGTACTCTGTTTGTCATGTGACGCAAATAGGTGTTTTGCATCACTTCCGTGTCTATGCGACGCAAATATGGGGACGCAAATCATGCTTTTTCTACTAGTGTAATTAGATCATCTTTGCATAGTAGGGAATGCGCCATAAGGCATCTGGTAGTAGTACAGGTACAGAAAATCAGTCTTCTGGGTTAGTGGCCAGCAGTGGTGGTAAAGGACATGGTAAAAAGAATTTTAAGAAATCTGGAAATTCTAAAGGGGGTCCTAAACCTAATGATATCTGTAACTACTGTAAGGAAAAGGGGCATTGGAAGAAGGAATGTCCTAAAAAGAAGCATCAGGAGAAAAATCTGGGTCTGGTTCTGCTGCTGTTGCAGCAGAAAATTCGAATTCTGAGGATGACCTTGCTCTAGTGGCAAATGAGAAACATATAGTGATGTGTGGGTTCTTGATTCTGGAGCGTCATATCATATGAGTCCTCATAGGGAGTGGTTTACTACTTATGAGCAGGTAGATGGGGGAAATATTTCGATGGCTAACAGTGCAGTCTGTAAGATAGTTGGAATAGGCTCTATCAAGATCCGGACTCATGATGATATTTCTATACTTTGAAAAATGTTAAGCATGTTCCACAGATGACCAACAATCTGATTTCACTTAGTCTACTAGACAGTAAGGGTTTCAGTTTCAGAGGGAGTGGTGGAATTGTGTATGTTGCAAGGGTTCAAAGGAGGTTTTGAAGGGGGTCAAGCGTGTACTTTGTATGTTCTGCAGGGTTCTACTATCTCAGGTTCAGCTTTTGTTGCATCGTCTGAGGTTCAGAAAGGATATGACCAAGTTATGGCACATGAGACTTGGTCATATGAGTGAGAGAGGAATGCAAATCCTCTCCAAGGCAGATCTTCTGGGTGGCCATAAGGTCACAAACCTAGAGTTTTGTGAGGATTGTGTTTTTGGGAAATTACATCGTAGCAAGTTTCCTAAGGGCATTCATAAAACAAAAGGTACTCTTGATTATATCCACTTGATTGTTGGGGTCCTTCACGTGTGGAGTCTTTGGGAGGTCACAGGTATTTTGTTTCTTTCATATATGATAATTCAAGAATGACTTGGTTGATTATCATGAAGTCAAAAGGTGAAGCTTTCAAGAATTTTAAGCAGTGGAAGGCATTAGTGGAAAATCAAACTGGGAAGAAGATCAAAAGGCTACGAACTGATAATGGTCTGGAATTTTGTTTGTCTGAGTTCAATGAGTTCTGTAAAAAAGGGATTGCTAGGCATCACACTGTCAGAGATACACCACAACAGAATGGTGTAGCAGAAAGGATGAATCAGACACTTCTGGAGAGAGCTCGGTCCATGCTCTCTAATGCTGGTATGACTAGAAGGTTCTGGGGGAAGCTGTCAATACAGCATGTTATTTGATAAATCGTGGACCTCATTCTGGGATCAATCTCAAAACACCATATGAGATGTGGTCAGGTAAGCCTGCAGATTACTCAGATTTGCGAGTTTTTGGTTGTAATGTCTACTATCATGTGAATGAAGGAAAATTAGAACCAAGGGCAAAAGGGGGTGTTTGTGGGTTATGGAGATGGAGTTAAGGGTTATAGAATCTGGTCTCCATCTGAAGGGAGGTTATACTTAGTAGAAATGTAGTCTTTGATGAAAATTCTATGTTTAATCCTATCTGTGATGTCCTGAAGTCAGATAGTAGTAGTGTTTATAAACAGGTGGAACAACAAGTCACTCATGATGAGAGTGATGATCATCAACACATTGGTTCTGAAGAACCATCATCTTCGACGCCAGTGAGGAGGCGCCTAGCCTGGCACGGGAACGTCCTATAAGGACAAATTTTGGTAAACCTCCAAATAGATATGGGTTTGAAGATATGGTAGCTTATGCACTGCAGGTGCTGAAGAGGTGGATGTCTATGAGCCATCAACCTATAGGGAAGTTACATGTACGGAGTCTACCCATTGGCTTGCTGCAATGGGGGAAGAGATGGAGTCACTTCATAAGAACGAGACTTGGGAGCTTGTGTCTAAGCCTTCAGGGAGAAAATTGTTACTTGTAAATGGGTTTTCAAGAAAAAGGAGGGGATGACATCTGAAGAAGGGGTCAAGTATAAGGCTCGACTGGTTGCAAGAGGGTTCACACAAAGGGAGGGTGTAGACTATAATGAGATTTTTTCGCCTGTAGTCAGACATACTTCCATCAGGGTGCTACTAGCGATAGTTGCACATCAGGATTTTGAGCTTGAGCAGCTAGATGTAAAAACAGCTTTCTTACATGGAGAGTTGGAGGAGGAGATATATATGGCTCAACCAGATGGGTTTCAGGTTCCGGAAAAGAAAAAGTGTTTGCAAGTTGAAGAAGTCCTTATATGGGCTAAAGCAGTCTCCAAGGCAATGGTACAAGAAGTTTGATAGCTATATGATGAAGCTAGGCTACAACAGGAGCTCATATGATTGTTGTGTGTATCATAACAAGCTGACAGATGGGTCTTTTATCTACTTAGTGCTATATGTGGATGATATGTTGATAGCTGCCAGGAACAAGTCAGATGTTCAGAAATTGAAGGAACTTCTCAGTGCTGAATTTGAAATGAAGGATTTGGGTGCAGCAAGGAAGATTTTGGGGATGGAAATTTATAGGGAAAGGACTCAGAAGAAACTTTTCTTGTCACAGAAGGGTTATATTGAGAAGATATTGTCAAGGTTTGGCATGTCAACAGCAAAACCTATAGATACTCCAAGTGCTTCGAATAGTCATTTGTCTGTGGCTTTTGCACCTAAGTCGGCTGAGGAGAAGGAGTACATGAGTCGGGTTCCGTATGCTAGTGCAGTAGGGAGTCTGATGTATGCTATGGTTTGCACTAGGCCGGATCTTGCACATGCAGTCAGTGTGGTTAGTAGGTTCATGGGTGATCCTGGTAAGGAGCATTGGCAGGCAGTCAAGAGGATCTTTCGGTATCTTAGAGGTACGTCAGATATTAGTCTCATTTATGGAGGTGATATGGCTTGCTTAGTTGCAGGATATTCTGATTCTAATATGCTGGAGATGTGATGGTAGAAGGTCTATGACTGGTATGTGTTTACTCTTGGTGGTTCTGTGGTGAGTTGGAAAGCAACTTTACCTACTGTAACTTTGTCTACTACTGAGGCAGAGTATATGGCCTTGACAGAAGCAGCTAAGGAGGGGATCTGGTTAAAGGGGTTAATCAGTGATTTGGGTCTACATCATGATCAAGCAACTGTGTTCTGTGACAGCTTAAGTGCAATATGTCTGGCAAAGGATCAAGTCCATCATGAGAGGACTAAGCACATTGATGTCAGATATCATTTTCTGAGGAGTGAGACAAGGATTAAGGTGAAGAAGGTAGGAACTGCTGATAATCCTGCTGATATGTTCACCAAGCCGGTTCCGCAAAGTAAGTTCCAACATTGTTTGGACTACTAATGTTCGTGATTGTTAGTTGCCCTCTTGGGGTAATTCTGGAGTCCTTAGGGACTAATCTGGTCTGGTTGTCTTTTGGGACAAATCTGGTGTTTGGGAGATTCTGGGCGTTGTGAGCAATGCATCTGGTTTTCTGGTTATTGTGAGAGGATTCAAGTCAAGGTGGAGATTTGTAAGAATGTGCCTTGAATCGTTGTGCATCGAAGATGTTCGTCGAGATGCGCAAGAGACGCAAAACCTGCGTCTCGCTCAGGCAGATCGGGCGCGGGAGCAAATCTGGGAGAACGTTGTTTCACCCGGTCGGGCGCGCATATACGTCTGTGATAGCTGGGGACCGCTCGGTCGGGCGGATTTCGCCCGGGCGGGTAGGAGAATTACGCGAACAACGCGTTTTTAGCCATTTAGTATTAATAGGTTATTTTAACCTATCTTTTACACTACGGAAAACACTTTGTTCTCTCTGTAATCTGGTTTCTTCTCATAATAAAATATTCTCTCTCTCTTTGCCGTGGATGTAGCCAAATTGGTGAACCACGTAAATCTGTTGTCTAATTTTATTGTTTTTGCATTCGATATTTGTTTCTCTCTCACGTCCGTTATAACAGCAACTGATAACCAAAAAAGTAAGTACAGAAAACGACTGACTTAGCTACGATGGCTTAGTCTTATATTTAATTTGATTAGATAATCTAGAACTACAAAGTACAAATAATTTCTCAATTATCCTTATTATAATCAGCATTTTAATTACTCCTCGATCAACTCAAATCATGAACAAAAAGACATTAATTACATGTGATTAATGCCAATCAAGTGTTAATAGGAACTTGAAATATTCCTAGAACATCTTAAATAGTGTCATATGAAAGTTGAAATCAGTTCCAACTATGTTCACCAAAGCAATTTTTAACTAGCTCAATTAAGTACTCCAGCATATCTACTTCAAATTGAAGCTCAAATATCGTTGTTTCACCATGAAACCTTCAATCAGCTATCAAAAGTTGCAAATAACAGTATCATAAAACGCAAGATACAAGTCAATTAGTCCACGAAACCACGCTTAACAACCTCAAATTCAATACTCAGAAGAAGTGACTACCAAAGTCAATTTAACAGGTATCTATAACTATTACTAATTCACAAGACATTGGGTCAGTTTTTCCCCCCAAACCTGTCCATGTGGCATGCTTATGTTCATTATTTTCCCGCTTCATGTTTAAGGCAACTAACAACTTGATATTTACTCTTCTTCTTTGAATTGTAAAAAGAAAAAGAGAAAGTAGTATGACTATTTGACTTATCATCTATTTCCAATAAAAGTTACTCTCCTTTTCCTTTGCCTTCATGTTTCTTCCGGGCTCTCCTTCTTTCTTCATTATTCAATCTTGAAAACCCAAAAAAATTACACTAGGTCTCAATCTTTCAGGTGAATAAAAATTTGTTTCAAGATTTTTTGTGTTAATACTATTGCAACTTGATGCGAAAATTAAACTAGTGAATCGATGAGTTCTTTTTGCTGATATTAATAGTAATAAAATCCGTCCCGCAAAATCAGATATTTTCATTTGTTTTCCAAGCGCAAGTTGAAGATTGAGCTTGATGATTATGGGTATGTTTTTTTTTTTTTTTAAATTTCTATATTTAAAATAGTATCATGTCCCGATCAATCCCCGTCATCTAGTATGTGGAAAAGGCAAAGACGTTAGAGTGGTCTCTCAAGAGGCTTATCAGGTTAATCTTGACGTCAACTGCCAAGTCTGCCCCGATCTTCACCGTTCTTTCTGGCCTGTCTAGCTCTAGCTTAATTTCTTCTGTCTCGCATTCCGGGCTAGGTCTCGGCAGTTCTGCTGGCCTTCCCTCAAAGTTTTCCCTTGACATATCTTGTTTATCCTTATTCTCTGTTCGATGCCTTTTTCTATCTGATGGTGGCGTCTCTGCCGGCCGCTTGTGATCGGAATTCTTGAGGGCCGTCAGGTAACATGCCCTGGTTGACTCGTGATTCCCCTTGATCTTTTCCGGCTTCCTTATGTTTGACGTGTAAATCATCGTCAAATGGTAGGTGGATACTACCGCCTGCGCCATCATGGATTAGAGGTCGCCCGATGATGGCGTTATAAGCGGTCGGGACGTCAACGATGAGAAACTCGACCATCATATCCCTGGATTGAGGTCCATCACCTATTTCTACTGGTAACTTGATAGCCCCTTCTCGGACGACAGATGCTCCTGTAAATCCGATCACGGGATACGAGACCGCCTTTAAACATGACAATTCGAGGCCCATTTTTTCGAATGTGTCTTTATACAGGATGTTAGTTGAGCTACCGCAATATACCATTATGCGATGGACCATCGTTGTTGATATTTGCAGAGATACTACTAAGAGATCATCGTGAGGATAGATGATTCCCTTAGCGTCCTCTGACTTGAAAGCCACGGACGACATGCTCGGGGGTGCCGACCATTGTCCGGTGTTGTGATAATTCACTTGGTGACTCACCTCTTCAGGCTAGCTTTGGCACCATGTATACTTCCCCCATGCACAGGTCCTCCTGAGATGACGTGAATTTTGGTAATCCGGTCTTTCACAGATTTCCTGTTGCCGTTTTTGTCTTCTCTCGACGGGGATTTCCGGTCTACTCTTGCTTGGTATTGGGTGAACTAGTCCCTTCGAACCAAGTCTTCTACCCCGTCTTTCAGGTCCTTACAGTCATCCGTGACATGACTGTAATCCCTATGGAACTCGCACCACTTCGATTTATCCCAGCCCTTATAATACATCTTTCGGGGTCTTTGCCACTTATCTTCTTTCTTCTGGAGTTCGTAAATCTCTGCTCGGGACATTGTCAGAGGTGTGTAATTGCGGTAACGGTCAGATCGCCCTTCCTGACCCTTCTTCACCGAATTATTTTCCTCTTTCCTGCAGGAATTGTCTGGCTTCTTATCCTTCCGGTACCTATCCTTCTCCTTTTCGTCTCCTTCCGGCCTTTTAGCAGCTGCCGTCTTGTCAAACTCTTCTCCACGGATGAAGTCATTTTCCTTCCCCAGGACTTCTGTCAGGCTTGCCAGCTATTTGTGACCTAGGTTGCTTTGGAAGGCAGTCCCTTCTTTTAAACCTGTCATCAGGGCAAAGACTGCTACTTCCTGTTGTAGACTAGGATGGTGAAGGCTTCTGCATTGAAGCGCCCCACGTAGTCTCTCACCGATATTCCCATCTAGGCTTGGTTGACTGTTGGATCTAGGTCTCTTGAGCCTCTTCTTCGTTCTCTTCTCCCACCTGATTCTGGTCATTCCGGCATTGGTCTCCCTGGCGACCCGTCACCAGCGAGCGCATCTTTCTCACTAGACAATGGGCTATGCTCAGAGGACGCTTATTGGCTTGACCGATCGGTGGTATCTAGGTTGCCATGGCCTGGAAAACCTCCGCTGCATTCCTGAGTTGTTCTGGAGTGAACATGTGCTGGAGCGCCTGAAAGATCCCCGACTGAGGGGTATCAATGACTTTATTCCCCTTATTAGTAGGTGGTTTGGACGATCCCACCACCGCTAGCGGAATTGAGAACCTTGGTGGTGCTTTCATAGTGGGACATTATTCTCATCTGTTTCCGGCATCCCAAAATTCTGATTAGGATCCATGAGAGTGGCTACGCTGGCGTATTATGGTTTGAGACTCAAAGGTATGGTTCACCCCTCCTCCTAGCACCAATTTTTCCGGTATGGAATAAATGGTAGGGTGCGAACTGGTATCCTCTGCGTTTATAAGCCGGTTTGATATGTTGCAAAACAGAACACGTAAGCTGACCTCGAGGGTTGATCCGAGGAACGCCCCTCCGATGCCTATGTCAGTAATGGGTAAACCGGTAGCTCTCAAGTGGAGTGTAATTATGATTTTGAAAGTACCTTATGACTCAGATCAACGGGGTATATTTATAGGAGCCGGCAAGTGTCCTTGTTATGGTGGGACTCTGCTCCTATTGGTTGGATATAATTCTATCCTCTTTTGATACTTATCTTTAGGCCTGTAGGGCATTTAAATAGTAACTGCATCATGCCTAGGCCCGTGTCAGAATGGCCAAAGTAAAAGTACCGTTAAGGTATCCTGATAAAACCGGTATGACAAAGTCAACGGTTCTTTGGTAAGTGCATTGGCCATGAACGATTCTTATCGATCTATGAGAATCGGTATGGAACTTAGCAAGCCTCCATACAGATAGAGAGAGAAAATCTGTGAGAAATTCTTTTGAAAGTAGAAAAGACGTGAAGGAAATAACATTTGATCTAGAACCATCTCATATCGATCTTTCTCTCTCATTTTGTATAAATTAGTGTTTGAGGTTGTGGCCTTGTGGGCGAAAGAGAGAAAATTAGGGTTTCAATTAGTGTTTGGAAGCTTTTCAATATTTGAAGGCCCTCCCAATTTCTGTCTCGCGAGAACAACCCACCTTGTTGTTAGAAAATTTCAACTTCTAGCGACCAAATTCTGTACATTTACAGCAAAAAAAAAAGACTGGTCGTAATTATATGTTGTTATTTTCGATCAAGGAAGAAACTCGTTGTAATATATTCTTATTTACGGCAAAACATCCGTATGGTTGTTATTTTTCTTCGTAAATAAAATCATTTCTTGTACAGCTTATTTGGTAGAAAGAATTTGGAAGGAAAAGAAACGAAGTGGAAGAAATTTTTTTACTTTTCAATGTCTGGTTCAATAAAAAAAATTAAGTGAAAGGGAATGTGAGGCATTAAAAGGAAAGACTCTTTAATAAAATTTCACTTTCCGTTCCCCTCAAAAGTGGGGGAATTTGGGAGAAAAGTGAAAATTTATACCAAATTAAATATGGGAAGTTAAGGTTTTTTCCTTTCTCTTCCATTCTTTTCTTTTCTCTTCCCTTCCTTTCTCTTCTCTTCCTTTCCTTTACTAAAAATGATCCAAACACACTAGTAGTGTCAGCTGCCAATCGCTTATAGAATTTGCCTTTATCCTCAGGATTATCTTGCCCTTGTTTTTCTACAATTTCTAACAAACGAATATTCATTTCTTTCATTTCCTACGACTGATTTTCAACAGCATCATATTAAGGTCTAATTTCTTCACTAGTCATCTTCCTACACATTCACTGACAATATTTAGCCTATAGAATATCCAGATTCTACCTTAAGATTTTTATCCTTCATTTACTATGTCAACTTGATAAACAAAGGTTACTTAAATAATATCAACTAAATTACTCAGATTTATAAAAACGTTTATGTACTTGTTTATCTTATTCATACTTTAGAAGATTACACAACATACCTATTCATAATTATATAGAAAAAAGAAGACGCAAACATTAAGCACAAGATAGATATCAACCTTTGAGCCTCCACTCAATCTAACCTACAAGGGTCATAATAGTAGTTGATGTTGTAGCTGCTAATTGGCGAAGTCTCTGGAATATAATTAGGGTCATAATTTTGGCATCCATTCTTAGGGTCAAAACTAGTATTGGAACAGGATGCAAAGGTGGTGCTCGAATTAGGCGTAGTCAGGGTTCTCAAACTGGAAGGACTCATACCCTTACTTGACCACTCAGATCTACCTCTATACTTCCTAGCCTCTCGTTCCTCCTCTGTAAGAGTTATGCGCTCATACATTGCACTCCAGTGAGGATCATTTGGGTATATTTAACCCTGTTCTGGTGCTGTAAGGTGATATCCATCTCATGCCTAACCTCTTCCAGAATACCTTCCCACCTTAACAAACTCTTGTCTATATTTTATTTAGGCACACAAGAACCCTGAACAGCTATAGTAACCACATATAATTTTAACTCATCTAGTCCATGGCTCATAAGTTGGTAAAATCTTAATAACAACGTAGGCTTGAATCCTAGGTCACCTATAATGGTTCCTACAAGAACCCATAACTTCATTCGATTCTTGAATATGACTTAGTACTCATAGCATGGTCTAGAACATCATTCCACCACTTTCCAACTACAGAATAAGTGTCTGGTTACTTCATGTAAGACATGTTCTCACTCACACTTTCACTAAATCTACTTAAAGTCATCTACACAAAGTTCTGTAGTACATATATACAACTTCATACACATAAATTTATATTCCATTTCTAAATAAGAAAATACTACTGAAATTATATTTACTTCCTATTTTAAAACAATAATTTAGAATTCTTAGCTCTAATACTAAGTGTAGCATCTCTCTCCAAATAGAAGCTTTATTAAGACTAAGTAAGGTTAATAACAAGCTAAGAGACTAACTAAAGTGGTAATAGCGCATACTTCAACTCTTCCTTTGCTAAGAAAAGATAGAAAACCTAATATTATTTAAGTATAATTATGAAATCAAACCAAATTAGAGTTATTATAATTTAATCCAAGTGATTAGGTGGTAGAAATAGTAATGCAAGTTTCACAATACAAAAATGAATTGTATAAAAGTTAACACACAACAACAGAACTTAATCCATGAACAAACTCCCAAATTAACAGAGGTAATCCTAACCTTCAAAATAACTTTGCAAAACAGATGAATATGTCCCCATCGTGTCAGGTTCAAAGAACAAAATAGGCCAGCTTATGCTGGTACTCAAGTTCCACAAGTTCTAAAGTAATAATATGGTTAAAACTACGTTATGGATTTATAATATTTACTTAAAAGAGAATACTTGTACTTCTCAAAAAATAAATTTTTACTTGCTCATAATACATAGATAATTTCCTTTAAATACCATACAAGTACTTTCCTTTAGAGGTATATTCCAAATATTTATCTCAAAATATCAAACAACGTTCTCAATCATAATACAAACATCATTCTTATACTTATCATGATATAGCATAACTCAGGGAAGAAACACAAATGGAGAGGGGCTAGGCCATGTCTCTGGACTTTTGAGGGACGTTTTCCCACCTTTTCATACTCTACTTGCAAGACTTTTAGGTCATGACTCTACATAAATGAGCTTGTGCTCCATAATTACATAATGAGCAACTACTCGCTCCATAAAATGTTGTTCATCACTGCTCTCGTAGCCACTTCCCCCATAAAACATATTTTTTATTTAAATACTCATACTTAAATTCTTATTGTTAAATGCTTATACTTAAATACTTATACTTATATATATTTCTCAAATACTTATACATATCTCTAATATAAATTATACATTTGAAATAGTATTTTTCCTGCCATGTTCCCCTAATTATAGAATGAAAAAGTTTACAACAGAAATTGATTTGCAAACTACCAACGGTACTATAGCAGAGTTGTACATCGAATTAAGCCATCATGAATGGAAAAAAAGAAACGAGATGGATAATGACATACAAATTTTATATAATAAGGCTTTTAAGAGTATGATATAACTAGGTTGATTTACAAATACAAAATTTGCAAAAACTCAAGGTACTTCACGGTTGAGAGGCAGTTGTTTAGGCAAAACATCAACAATGAAAATATAGGTTACATGCATGGAAAAGAAACGTAATGGTTGTCAAAAGAGAAGTATTAAATTTTTATCACCTTACATAAGGGATTTTTCAAGTTACTTGCATGAGAGGTATACGATATCAATATTAAAAAGTGGGTTTATGTAATTGATCTTTTAAGGCGAACATAAACAAAGTTTCAAGGCCGAAGTCGTGGCATATATAGGTGAAAAGATCAAGGTTTAGGTTGAGGTTAATCTGATAACAATGCATAAAATAGTATTAACAATGGGTTAATCAAAATCTGGGGAAACTTGTCATGCAAATTATTATAACTCAAATTTATTAAGTAAAAATTACATGCAACTCATTTTTAGTAACATGTAAATCACAATTCATAATATACATAAATTTGCGTGATCAAGATCTCAATATCAAGCTATAAAAACAAAGTTAAGGTGGTGGTTCTTGTGTACCTTAAATTAAATTGGTGATTAGAACTCAAGCTTTCTTCACCTAAAACTCAAACATCTCCATAATGAACTCCCACAACCTTAAACATGACATGCATTTATTACCTAACTGAAACATTATCCCAAAATATCAAGCTATAATCCCAAAGATTACTCGGTTAAATAACGGTTCAACAAAACTTACCTTGCTTGGATTTTCGGTTGTTTCATAGCTCGAACTAACACTTGTCCAATACCAAGCAACACTTGGATAATCCAAAATTAGGCTTATATGCAATAATTCGAATCAAATAAGCAAGAACATTGGTTGAAAATTGAGCAAAAGTTACTCGCCTAATAAACGCAGAGAAGAGGCGAGTTTGAGAGAGAAAGAAATGACAGAATTTTGTAGGGTTTATGTAACTTAGGTCACCTGAAGAAAAATGGAGAACCTTGATCCCTATTTATAGAGAATTGGGTAAGGATAATTTTGTAATTTGTGCATAGGCAGCAAGGTCAAAATGGTCATTTAACAACTTAAGTTAATACTAGTATTTCTAAGTCTCTCTTAGCCCTTATTCTCTCTTTAATTAAGCTCTATACTTTATTATTGATAAAATAAATCCCAAAAGTATATATCAGAACCTTAATGAAGATATTTAGGCCTCATTAGCCCTTAATTTCATAATAACAAAAATATCTTAAACACGATACTGATATTAGCTCAAAGTCTCAAAACTCCAGAATGATGAACGTTCTTAACATAAAGCACATATAACCTTATCTTAACGTATAGTTCACATTACATAGCACATAATGATCCATAACATTCACATTACAGACAAAATTCACATTTGATATCATTAGCAGTCTTTTTTTTTGCTAAATAATTAAAATTTTCATTGCGTAATCAGTTTACAACCTAAAACCAACCCAAGCCAAGAGCGAACCAACTAGGTTGGATCCTTCAAGTACAAGGGAGGCTGACCATGAACAAACAATTACATCATTATAAGATATTAAACCACTCAAAGTCTCTTCTGCTTATAGACTTGGGAAGTACCATAGTTGCTCTCATTTTCACATTTATTTTAAACTGTTTAATGATATTGTTGATACTGGGCATACAATGTGACCATAAGCAACTATTTCTACCATGCCAAACATTGTATATGACGACTGCTACCCAAGCACTTAAAATCTGCTTCTCAAACTTGGATTTCCTACTGTTCTTGATCCGCCTGATGATCTCCTGTAACCTTATACTTGCTACAACCTTATACTTGTTGTATGTATGCGAAGCTGGTCTTTTACTACATTCAGACAAGCACAAATAAATGTGCATTCGAAAAAAAAGTGAGTGTGAGTTTCAACTTGTACTCCACACATTAAACATTGGTCAGACATGCTAGCTCCTATTCTTGCAAGTTTCTTTAGACTTTGCAACTTACCTTGTACAACTAGCCATGTTATGAACTTGTGTTTGGGTGTGCTAATTTTGCTCCAAATAATCTTGTCCCTGTTCACTTTCTCCTTTTCACCTCTTATGTTATCATACACATCTTGAATTGAATAACTAGTCAAGTTACTCAACTTCGGTTCAGTGAAATAAGACTTCAATTTTTCTTTCACATCACAAATTCTCTTCCAATACAAGCTTGCTCCCGTATTTGGAGAGTAAGTCCACCAATTCAATATGAACACATGTGCCCGATATCTATGCAAGCTAACTAGCACAGAATTAATGAGTTGAGTTCTTGTTGCATATGACAAATTTCCGGAGCTCCAAAGCCTTATTCGAGCTGTCATCTTCTCAATGATTATGTCACATTGTGATTTTGAGATTCTTTTAGCACATATAGGTACTCCGAGGTATTTAAAAGACAGATTGCTCTTTATAAAACCTTATGCAGGGAGTATCATTTGCACTTTTTCCTCAGCCATACCACAAGTGTAAATGATAGATTTTCCATTGTCCTGTAAGCCCGATGTATATAAGAATAGTTAAAATGCTTGCATCATAAGGTAAATTAAGGTAAATTCACCTTTGCAACATAAAATAAGATCATCTTCAAAACACATATGAGTTAAATCCATTTCCTTGCATCTAGTTAGAAAATAAAATTGATCTAACTCGCTCATCTTGTATAGAATTCTTGAAAGATATTCCACACATATGACAAATAGGAGGGGTGATATGGGATCTCCTTGCCTCAAACTCCTAGCTAACTTGAAATACCTTTCCGTACATCCATTTATCAACAATGAAAACATGAAAGTTGTAACACATTGCATCACCATGTCAATTAACCTTTGAGGAAAGCCTAAGTGAGTCAGCATTTCCTGTAAAAATTCCCATTTGACTGTGTCATATGCCTTATGTATATCAAAATTCACCATACAACCAGGCTTCACTTGCTTCATTACATAATGTTTGACCATATCCTGTATCACCATTATGTTATGGACAATGAATCTTCCATGAACAAATCCTCTTGATTCTCTATGATGATATCAGCTAAGATCAGCCTTAAGTCTAGCACACAAGACAATTGTAACACACTTGTAAAGAGTGTTACAGCAACAAATAGGTCAAAATTCTGAGACACTCTGAGGACATCTAGTCTTAGGGATCAGAGTAATTGTAGTATTGTTAAGCTCTTTCAAAATTTTCCCACTAATCAAAGTTTCAAGCACTTCAACAATAACATTTGTACCAATGATTTCCCAGCTATCTCTATAAAAGAAGGATCCAAACCCATCTAGCCCTGGGGCCTTGCTACCTAGAATAGAGAACAAAGCTCTCTGAATCTCATTTATAGTATAAGATGTATTTATGATCATTTATTAATATAGGCCCAGCCTGTAATAATTGTTGCATGACATGTGTTCTATGTGGCACATTACTTCCTAGTAACTTCTTGTAGTAACCTAGAAAGGATTCAGAAACAATTGTTGCATTATCATGTCATACACCATCTTTATCATTTATTTATAAATCTGGTTCTGTATTCTCCTGGCTTTGATGCTCTGATGGAACACCCTTGTATTTTCAACTCCATCTCTCAACCAATCAAGCTTTGCTTTCTTACTCAAAAACTCAGTATATTTCTTGTGTTTATGTTTATAATCCATCATTTCAGCTTCTGCCAGATCAATTTGGCTAGGACTCAAGTGCATATGTATTTGTGCTTCAACCACCTTCTAATGTGCTAATTTATCAATAGCTTGTAAATCTAAGAAACCCACTTTATTCAATTCTTTTAATACACACTTCACATGTTTTAGTTTTTTCATAACCCGGAACATCTTTGAACCCTGTACTCCTGTACTCCAAGCTTGTCTAACTAATGTGAGAAATTGCTTAGATTTTCTCCACGTTGTAAAGTACTTGAACATTTTTTACCACTAATTTAACTAGGAAAGATAGTGATTGGTGCTGGTGAATGATCAAATTCATCCTCAGCTTGAAAGTTCACCTGAGCAAACACATATTTCTCTTGCCAAGTTTTGTTAGCTAGAACTCTTTCTATCTTTGAAAACACACTAGCTTCCCAATGTTGCTTATTATTCCAGGTAAAAAAAAATTACATGAACTCTTAGTATCAACCATTCCAAAATCCTCTCTGAACTCTTAATATAAGCCATTTCATAATCCTCCCATAGCACCTCTCTTCTTTCTGTTTCATTAAAAGCATAGATAAATGTACAATAAAAACCCTCTACTCCACTCAAAATTTTGATAAAACAAATGCATCATTTGAGTTGTTCCTTTTAATATATTCACTGAAAAACTCCCTGGCTTCCCAGCAAGTATAATTCTACCACTATCATGGTAGCTAGCATTTGATGAAAAACACCACCCTACAAATAATCTTTGGTAAAGACTACCTAGATCGATAGTATTAACCTTAGATTCAAGAGACATACAATACCAACAGAGGAACTATGAATATAATTTTTCAAATCCGTCTACTTCTTGGCAGTGTTAATCCCTCGGACATTCCAAGCTAATATCCTATCTATTACAGATAGGGAAGCTCCCCCTTCCCTCTTGAACATCCGCCCTTACTTCTGAGTCGTGCTCTTCAGATAATACATGAGTTAAGGTGTGGAAAGCATTTCCTGTAGGTGTTGCTTATGCATTTGAGATTCTCACTCTTATGGGATTAGGAGCCCTCTGGATTAACACCTATTACCCCTCCAGATTGTGCAGCTGAATTTGCATTAGTACTTTGATTACTAGGTTGAGAGCCTTGCTTCTGTACAACATCAGCAACAAGTGTCTTTTGTGATTCAGTTTTCTCTGCAACCTCAGTAACAGTTGTAACTCAATTGTCTCTGTAGCAGCAGCTATAATGACCTTCTTAGGAACCCACAACTATTGAATTTTCTTCATTCTACACTCTTTTGTGTCATACCAAAATTATTATAGTTTTGACATTTGCTAGGCCTCCATTCATAAGTTACGTGAACACTTATCTTCACCCCATTCTCATACAGGAAATATATATGATCTGGAAATTCTTGTTCCACCTTAACCTTTATCAGAATCCTTGCAAATTGCAATTTATCTCTATTTCGATTAGCTTCGTCCCTCTTAATAGGATCTCCTAGTTGAGAAGCAATTTTATGCAAAGATCCCCCCCCCCCCCGGTACTTCAGAGCTACCTTCAGTTGTACCCATATTGGAAGGGTTTTGATGTCATCTTTCTCAAAATCAATCTGAGATGACCATGTTGTTTATGATCAATGGTTTCTTGTCGAAGAAGTAATGACCATTCAAGACCTTATACCTCGAATCCATGGCTTGGAAATGAACCAAAAACACTCCTCTCTCTATTAAGGCAATTTTGTCCACCTTGTAAGTTTTCCAGATCCTATGCAAAAACATTTCATGACTTGTATTGGAGGGTTAGCTCTTAATACATAACATATTGTGGATGAACTCCAAAAGTTAATCTCATCCTGAATATCATCTATCTCAATCTGAATGGGATCAGTATTTATCTCAATATCTACAGTCATTCCCAATCCCTTATGCACCAAATTATTCTCTATACCATCACCTTCCTCCAGGTATTTTGACATTATGCATCACAGAAGGTTGAAAGATATGAACAGTAGGGTTCATACCTCCTTTATCATCATTTTGATTTTGATTAGACTTTCCACTTTGATGAATTGATTATAACCAGTCATTATTAAACGTATGTCTAATTTCAGATTGTTGTTGCAACTGTTGGATTGAAGATTATGGTACAAGAATTTTACCTATCCCTAGTCTAAAATCCAAGACTTCTAATCCCAATATCTCATCCATAGATCGAGTTCTAAGTGCCTGAGAATCAGATTCAGGACCCTTAGCTTTCTCTTTCTTTTTACCTTGATTTCCTACCTGAGATTTCCCCGCCGTCTTTCTTGCTTTGGCAATGGCACACGTCGAGATAACATGCATCGAGAGAATCTAGGAGAGAGCTCTCACAGGCGTCAGTTTAGTTTAGTTTGATTTACCTAAAATTAGCAAATTTTTATTCAACAAAAAGATGTAAAAAACTTAGGTATTGATTTGTTTTTACATAAATCTCGATTATAAAAAATAATTTCAGTTTAAAAATGATGCTATTACAGTCATGCTAGGTTGCTTTTGTTTTCTTAGCTTGTTCGTACTCAGTGTTGATTACATGCTTTGTTTGTCAATCATAGTCCAAGCCTTAAAAAATTTGCGATGACCCATCTTTCGGCGAGCAATTACTCGTATGATCAATTGATTATTTGACTATTAGATTGAAGAATTAACATGTAGCATTACTGGGAATGTCTTAGTGCGATACATTTTTGTTGTTTAATTTCTTTATTTTGATTTGAGTTTGACTTTTAGAGTTGACTTTAGGTTCACTTTGATTTTAAGTTTTAAATGGTTTTAATTTATACAGAGTTATGTCTAGATTTTTAATAATGGTTTTTTTTAATAATTGTTTTAAGTACTTTAGTATCTGATTTTCGTGGCAATATTCTAAATATGCCTAAAAAATTTCATACGTGGCAATAACAAATTAATAATTCTCTATTCTTTAAATATGAAAAGTATATATGTTGTAAGGGAAATAATTATTGAGATGTTGTAACTTCTTATTAATTATTGCTCTTGGGTTTTCAAGGTCCAAGTCTATAAGTTTAATCATATTTATACAATAATGTATATTTACTTGTTTCCATGCGGGATCTTAATCTTTATAGCTGTATACATATTTTCACAATCAATAAACATGTGTGCATTAACAACTAACATGTGTGCATTGAAGAACGGGAAAACTGTAACAAACAGAAAAACTAATGAAGATATAATTCTATTTCGTGAAATACAACTACTTTTACAAGAGTATAAAGGACATGACTCAACAATAATTTACAGTGTATGGTATAGAACTAATAAGAGACCTTGTATTATCTTTAAGATACTTCATACCATAGAAGCTTTATTTGCTCAAGTTGTAGATGAAGAAGACGACTCAACCGAAACTTCTAGATCAACTTCCCTATTACGATGGAAATTGCAGTGGCAGCCGCAGGCGGCACAAAGAAGGTAGTGCTCTTCACTAGGCATGAATTCTCTACATCCATCTACTGCATACCCTCCAACGTGAGCAACATGGTTCCTTTGACACTCGCCATATTTGACACTTCTAACTAAAAAGTCCGAGTTATTCACTTGTGATCTCCTCAACACCCCTCTCTTACTGCTCATTTTTTGAAGTTTAAAAGCTAATCTGTAGTACACACCAATTTTTTGACAATAAATATAAAACTAGCCCAAAATCTTGTAGTGAAATGTTTGTCTTAGAGTTGCAAACAGAAAAAATAGATGACTTTATATGCTAATTTCAGTACAATACACCAAATAATGGGAAGTTAACCTTTAACAAACTCTGTCAAATAGTTGAGATATTGACATCAACCAGAACTTTGCCTCCTTCCTAATTTAGTACCTAACTTGGGATTATCTCTTTACATTTCATATCTAATAATGAATGAATCTGAATATTCTAAAAACTATCGGATGATCTTAGTTTGACACATATGCATGCAATTTGCATGGATGCATGTGCAACTAATTGATTGATTTCTGAAAGGACCCATTCCTAGTTTTCCCTAAATAACAAAGTTTTGATGATTGATGACAGCAACCAAATACAGAATCATATGACATTCATACTAGCATTGATAACGCATAAACTACATGATACTCCGTGAACAATGATTTAGAAATTCCAATCTAAGTGGTTTGTACTTGTATTGAGTTTCTTGCTTCGCCACTCTTTCTCTCAGACGAATGGAGGAGAGTTGCAGAGGAGTGAAAGCCCACAAACATAGTCTAAGTAAGGTTTATTTTAAAATCAATTGACGATAAAATGATATATTATTACTTGGCTTATAAACGGGAGGCTTTTTTATTTGATCCTCACAATAACTTATTGTACATAGGGTATAGTATGATATATTCAATTTCTATTTATTTGATAATAAGTTATCGTATGTGATAAGTATAATAAGTTTTCGTATGATATAATCAATTTTCGTATGATATAGTCAGTTTTTCACATATAGTTAATTTTTGTATCATTGATTCATAATAAATTATATCTAAGACTTTATATATTCAATTAATTTATTCTTTTCATACTAAATGATCAACATCCAGTTTATTGTTAGCTAATAGATTTTTTACTTAGAAGGAAACTAGGCCAATCTTTTATATTTGATTTAGTAGGCCAACCTAACTCATTGTTGTGAAACCAATGCATGACACACTTTGCAATATTTAGTTTATTATTATAGCTAATTAATTTAAGACTGGTTGGTTACTCACCTAAATGAATTTTTTTTTGTAATATTAAAGAGATACTTTCATGCTCCATGAACAAGTGATGACATGATCTTCTGTGTTAGAATTTATGCACTGGCTTTTTTGACACTTGAGATCTAGGACTTTTGATTCAAAATAATTCAACTTTCAATTCACTAATTTTCTAAAATTATATCAATGTTTGATTATTTACAAATAATTTCAATTTTTTCTGAGTATTCAAATAATCCAAACATTTATTTTATTTCATACCTTTGTTATAACAATTAGATTGATTTGAAAAGGTCCCCTTTAAAACTTGAAATTATTTTGGTAAAACGAGTGAAAGTTAAGATTATTAACGTCAAATATTCCGTAATATGGGAGAATGGCCTATATGAATTCAAATATGAGTTTGATTCAAGTACCAGCACAAATTAAAGCTAGTGAATGTCAAATAAACTAGTTTTTCACCAAATACCTTCGAGTTTTCACAAATTCATCGGGTACCTTAGTAATGTACTAACGGTGTTAACCGTCATTAGTCATTAACCCTAATTTTCTAGTTTAAACCCTAATTAACCCTAATTCTAATCCTAACCATAACCCTTATCCCTAACCCTAATCTCTAAACCTAACCCTAACCACCCCTCCCCCACCCTCCCACCACCCATGCAGCCCTCGCAGCTGCTCCCCCCCCCACCCTCCCGCAACTCCCTCTCCCATCCCACCCTCCCGCGGCTTCTCCCCATCCCCATCGAATTCCGCGAAAAAGGTTGTTGGGTTGTAGAAGACGGGCTAGGTTAATGGGATGCAGACGACGGGCAAGGTTAATTGCTTGCATAGCCTTATGGGTTGTTCCACTTCACGAATATCAACGAGGGTGGGGGTTTGGGTTCGAAAATCTACTCGGGGGTGCAAAATTCGACGAAGGGGGGGGCGAAGGCTAGGAAAATCGACGGGGTGCTGTGAGGGGTGGGAAAATGACGGGGGTGTGGGAGGAGGGCTACTGGTGCTGCTGGGGTGGTGGGAGGGTGGGGAAAGAGGTGGTGGGAGAGTGGGGGAAGGGGGTTGTTGGGAGGGTGGAGGAAGAGGTGGTGGGAGAGTGGGGGAAGGGGGTTGTTGGTAGGGTGGGGGAAGAGGTGGTGGGAGAGGGGCTTCTAGGAGGGTGGTGGGAATATAGGGGAGGTTAGGGTTAGGGTTTGACTTATTTAGGGTTTGGGTTAGGGTAGAGCTAGAAATTAGGATTTAGTTAGGTTAATTGAGGTTAATTAGGGTTTAATTAGGATTAAGACTAACGACGATTAATGTCGTTAGTCATTAAGAAAATTTGGGTGTGTTATGTTGAACTAAGTGGTAGCAGGTGTATTTTCAAAAATGTAAAGGTATGCGATAAATTTTGTGAAAATTAAAGTACAATTGGTGAAAAACCCCGTAAATAATATAATGGGTGCGCACAATGATAGATGGCTCGCAAGTAACTGAAGATTGCGCTGAATTTAAAGACATAAATAGTTAAGAATTTGTAGCTTAAGCAAAATCTACAATCTCCAACAAGCCATGTGTCATCGAACACACTCATTACTGTAATTGGTGTACGGAGTCACTTCGCTTTATTTTGTACCTACTTACACCAAACTATAATTCGTATCATATTGGCCAATATATTCTACTTTTTAGTTACTACTATTTGTATTATTATGATCTAACATTTTTAGTTAATTGTTTTTATTGTAGTTATACATTTTAAAATTTATGATAATCATCAAATAAGAAAAAGTGACATTACAAGTGGTCCAAATATTATGAATAGAATTAGATTCTCAACCCACCTAAAAAGGAAAGTGGATAGTAGATGTCTAGCACATGAAGATGAAGGCTTAGGCTCGCACAATTCTTTTTTCAATTTGTGCAATGTACGGTAAAGTATAATGCCAACTTAGAAGGTACCCAAACATGAATTATTTCACTCCCTCCCTTCCTGATGGAGCTCAATCACACAAGATATGTAAGTTTAATGTGTTACTACCAACTGAGCTAACCACCAGCCTTCCACCATATTATATTATAATCATCAGATAGGCGAAAAAATCTAATTATGACTATGATTATGATTTGACGCTTCTACATTTTGTAATAATAGATTGTCATAAAGCTACGTGATAAACTGGATATAGGAAAGAAACCAACGAGATTTTGTTATTTTCTAGGAGTTAGGAGCCAAATGAAGTAATTAGGTAACACTAGGATCAAATACTATCCTAGTATCATGCTCAACTTCTATTAATTTTCTTTTTCTGGCCAAGTTAACATTTACTTATTGAACTTGACAAAAATTTATGTAGCAAAATATTTTCTAAGCAATAGGAATTAGGTTCCAAATGATGTAATTAGGTAAGACTAGGATCATATAGTATCCTAGTATCATGTTCAACTTCTATTAATTTTCTTGTTTTGGCCAAGTTAACATTTATTTATTGAACTTGACAAAAATTTATGTAGCAAAAAAAAAAAAACTTTGCATAAGTTGAGATTTCCCTAGAAAAAACATATATAGTAAATTAAAAAATTAATTTACAATCGGCCAACTTTTCTTTTCTAGTCAGAAAATTGTAACGTGACTTTTCCCGCCGTGAGCTTTTACTATCTTTGCATGCATAATTATTTGAATATATACACAACAATAGACTATAGTATATAAATATTGTAACATGATTACATATTTAGCCGCTACAAGGGGCGGGGAATTCTTAATTATACTACTACTTACAATAATGGCATCATAAGTACTAGTAGTACGAAGTTGAGTTAGTTGAGTAGTGGCATTACTACTCATATCATATCCTTGAGGTCTAAGGGATCAAACCTCATGGGACTCATTTGAGATTTTCCTCTTATTTCCTCAAGTGAGCCCCCTTCATCATACCTTTATAGACAAAATATTATTAATACATATGTCTTTAATATACACAAGTGGAAGAGACAACTTCAAATTTTCTTGAACAAACATATGAAAGTCATTTGCATAGCATCATATATAGTATAAAGACATAACTCTAAGAAAGTTCTTTTAGATAGTTAAAGATCATATTATAAGATATACTAGCTTCCTCCATTCTGTTTCAAAATATTGACACACACTTTGGCATGCAATTTCTGGAACAAGATGGACAAAGTAGCAAATGAATGATATAACGAAGAATTTAAACACAGGGTAGAGAAGTGTCCCATGTTCAAATCAATATGACCAATTCATCCATCCAGTTACCTTGTCTATCATGCTACTAAACTTACGTGCCAAGGAGCTACATATGGAGTAAGGGAATAACGGAGAAAGCATATTTGCTCAAGTTGTAGTTGATGAATTTGCGGGAGAAGAGTCAACCACAGAACCAGCTTCCCTACGATGGAAGTTACGATGGCAACCACATGCAGCACAAACTAAGGCGTGTTCGGTTCCGTCGTCGCCGCTAGGCATGAACTCCGTGCATCCATCCACTGCATGCCGTCCAGTGTTAGCAGCATGGTTGCGCTGACACTCCTTATAACTCACTCTACTACTGACTGCGAAGCCGCCGGAATCCATTGAACTCCTACCATGTGACGACCTCAATATTACTAGCTTTGAGTTTTTGGCCATCTTCTATAAGTACAAAACAGTACTACACTCAACACCTAGATGATATGGTACGCAAGTACTAAAGAGAGAGAAGTATAATATAAAGAATGCATGTTAGGTACATCACCTCTCAACCTAACTTCGATTATTATATATTCCAATTATAGGGATTTGATATAATTACACTAGAATAAGTTCCCAGATAAATTTAGGAAATTATTTTTGTTTCAAAGTGGGATCATTATATCATAGTGTGAAATATTAGAAATTTCTAATCCTTAACTTTCTCATTAACATAAGGGTAATATATACACCACAATGCAAGAGATAATATTCTACATAGGGAAAAACAAAAAACCCTCTCTCCCCTCCAAAGAAAATATCCCCAAACCCTATCTCAAGAACTCCTTTGGGAAAGCCACCGCCTAGCCTCACGGCTGGTGTAAGGCGTGTCTCCCCTCCCTCCGCGTGTTTTTCTTTTGTTCGTTTTTTTGTGTTTACGTCAGATCTATTTCCTCATCCCCATAGTTTCTTTGCCCTCATATTTTTACTCTGGTTAGATTGTCGGTTGTGGTTTTTTCCCTCCCATCTATTCTGATTAGAGAAGGTGAGAAAAAGTGTTTGATTGTGGTGAACCTGAGGCGGTGATCTTCCTTTTCAATAAAGGCTTTGTCTTCTCATCTAGTAGAAGTTTGTTCTTTCTTTTGTTTCTGCTTTGTTTTATGGTTGTTTCAGGGGAAGGTGTGATTTGGAAGATGAAAGATCTGATCTACAATAAGGGTATTCATATTCAAAAAGTTACAGCACGTTCAGTGAAGATTCAATTAAACATGCGTAGAGATCAATTCAAATGGGCTCGAATAGATTTTCAGTTATCTTATTTGGATGATATATTACTTGTTGTTTTCATATCTACTTCCGTATGTCATTTATCAATCAATGTAGATGTCGGATGGCTTTTCAATGAATGATAATTTTCTTCTTATAAAAAAAATAAATAATATTCTACATAATATTCTCTTCACTATAATAACAGATATACAATACCAACATATGATTATATACATAATCTAACACACCCCTTTAGTCGAAGCGGGAGGAGGACGGACGCTTAGACTATCTCGAAAATCATCAAAGAGGAAGCGGAGAAGTCCTTTTGTGAAGATATCCGCGATTTGGTAACGGGATGGGACATTATGAAACGAACTTCACCTTTTGTAACTTTTTCACACACAAAATGAATATCCATTTCAATGTGTTTCGTGCGTTGATGTTGAACTGGATTACCTGTCATATAAATGGCGCTAATGTTGTCGCAATACACCAAAGTAGCTTTATGTATAGGACAATGTAATTCTAGTAGAAGATTGCGGATCCAACAAGACTCAGATACCACATTGGCCACCCTCGATACTCGGCCTCAACACTAGAACGACATAGAGTAGGTTGCCGCTTAGCATACCGTGAGAGTAAGTTATCCCTAGAAATATGCAGTACCTAGATCTCGAACGTCGACTATCAAGACACCCCCTAATCAGCATCTGTGTGTCTCCACAATTAACACCAACCTGCTGAGACCTACCATCACCAACAAGACGGGCTTTATGCCTCTCAAAAGAACCATCAGGTTTTTGTTTATGACAAAAAATCCACATAGAGCGAATGATATTTACACCAAATGGACGAGGTACCAACTCCCACGTCTTATTTTTAATAAGAGCATCAAATTCATATTGCATAGCCATTTTCCAATTCGTGTCAGACAATGCAATCAATGGGGTTCGAGGAATGGGGGAGATAGACACCGAAGTATGAAGATTAAGTGAGCGTTCCAGTTTGAATATCCATGTTGACTGCGAGTGGTCATTTGAGGAGAGAATTGGTTGGGAGGTTGGGCATTTTGTGATGAAATAGGGAGAGGTGGGATGGAGTGAGTAGAAGATAAAGAAGAAGAGGCAGTGAGGAGAAGCAGGTCTAGTTGGGCAGGGCGGATGATTCATGTGGGCTGGAGAGTTTAATGGGACAGCAGATGGAGTAAGTTGTGATGCGGGTGGGCCTGGGTGATTAGGAGAAGGTATAACAGCAGGATGAGTTGGGTCAGGCAAGCCCAATGGCATTTGGGACGCTTGAAATTGTGGGAAAATTCCAGATTCAAGGAATCCATAATTTTCAGGTTTAGGAGTGTAATTTTGAGCAAAAGGGAATTAGTTTTCATCAAATATAACATGGCGGCTTGTAATATTGCGATTGCTAGACATGTCATAACATTTATACCTCCGATGATTCGACGGATAACCCAAGAAGACACATGGAATAGAGCGAGCTTGGAGTTTGTGAATGGTGGATGAAGTATGTAGAGGATAACACAAACATCCAAAAGTGTGAATATGTGTATAAGAAGGCTCTTCTTGAAAGACAATACGAAGAAGGGTTTGATATGAAAGGAGTTTACTTGGAAGAATATTGTGAAATAAGTAACCATTTGCAAACCATGATTCCAAAATGAAGGAGGGAGTGAAGCATGATGGAGGAGAGTTCGAACAACATTGTTAATGGAACGGATTTTGCGTTTAGCACAACCATTTTGAGAGGATGTATAAGGGCAAGATAAACGAAAAAGACATGCCATGCAATTCACAAAATTTATGAAATGTATGGTCCATTATCAAACTCTCTTCCATTATCACATTCTTCCAAAGTGAATACAGACATAAGCACGAAAAACAAGAAAGATAGCATGCACTTGTGATTTTTTAGCAAGAGCAAAAGTCCACAAAAAATTTGTGTAATCATGCAAAAACAAAATATACTATTTGTGTCCGGATGAACTCAAGATAGGAGAGGTCCAAAGATCACAATGAACTATGTCAAAAGGTATAGAAGTAATAGAAGTAGAATTAACAAATGGTAACCGCACATGTTTTCCAAGTACACACCCTTGACAAGAAATGTGACTACTAGAGTTATTACATGAAATGGAATTATAAAGTCTAAGAGAATGTAAAATAGTATCTCCTAGATGACCTAAACGATCATGCCATATAATTAAGGAGATAGAGCCGCAAAAGAAGATGGAGATGAGATAGATGATGTGATGGAAGATGTGAGGGGATATAAATAGCCCGAACTAGGACATCTCATGAGAAGCGTCCCCCTCTGGAAATTCTTCATAGAAAACCCAAAAGGATCAAACTCAACAGAAATAGAATTATCGTGAGTAAAGCGATGAACAGAGATTAAGTTTTTGATGAGTTGAGGAGCATGGAGCATATTATTCAAAGATAAAGGAGGGTGGGGGGAGGTAAAAGATGCATGTCCATAATCACGAATTAGAATTTTGTGATCATTTCCTACCACAATATTCTTATTAGTTCTCAAATTAAAATAAGACGAGAAAGTACCTTGGTTGGAAGTCATATGAGATGTGGCAACCGTGTCCATGTAACAATTCGCATCCGGGGGATTGAGAGTAAGAGTGTGCATAGCCGAATCAATATATGTGGGTGCATAGCTTGGTGGAGAAGGAACAGTTGCAGCAAAGGCTTGTTGTTGAGGACTAGAACCAAGGAGACTAGGCCTTTGTTGAGGGGTTCCTGGTTAGGCCCAAGGAATTATAGGATATGGGCTTGGTGGAATAGCCAAAGTTTGCATCCAAGGTCATGCGTATCCCCAAGATGGTGCTGCTGTCGAGTAGGGTTGTTGCCACCCATGACTGTTATACTGCTGGCAGGACTGATCGCCACCACCACGGCCACCATGCTAACCACCGTCAGTGTGGTTGCCGGAATTTCCCCCTTTGTTTTTGTGATGATTTTTCTTATCTTTGTAGTTATTATGATGGTTCTTCTGACGTTGAGAATTGGATGAAAATGAATGAACATCTTCCACAATAGGAGAATTAGCAACTACAAGTGCCGAACCACCTTGCTTGGCAGCCCGCTTCGCCAAGCTCGTCTCTTCCAAAATGAGCATGGAACGAGCAGTAGAAAAAAGAGGAAGCGGATCGCGGTGTTGAATAATTGAGGCAACCCCATTATAAGCCTCGGTAAGGCCAACAACCATTTGTAATACCAACCTTTGATTCGAGACCGGCGAGCCCACGTTTGCGAGTTGGTCAGCTAGCATTTTGAGAGTTTGACAATAAGAACTTGCATTGCGAAAATCAGCTATGTTAAGGTGCGAGAATGGATGCTCCAAAATCACCACACGAGAGTTCTTATTATCATGAAAAAGATCACGAAGACAAGTCCATGCTTGTGCCGCCGTGGAGCCGGGTTGAATAATGGTATGAAGAATGTCCTTCGAAATGGTGTCATAGATCCATTGAAGGATAATGGCGTCAAGACGGGACCAAAGATCCTTATCCATAGTACTGGCAGTAGAAGATGTGGATTTCTCCATCTCGGTTTCGGCTGGAGTTTTAAGGTGATCGAGCAGCATATATGCACGAGCATGATTTGAAAACGCTCAGCCCACGTAGTATATTGGGCGTTTTCCATCTCCAATGTAACAGGGATGAAGGATTTTATGTTGGAGACGGCGAGAGCCGGATGAGTGGAGTGGTGGTTTTCACATTTTCACCCTTGGTGGGCGGCTAAGCAGAGAAATCTGATACCATATTAGAATTATAATCCTTGACTTTCTCATTAACCATAAGGGTAAAATATACACCATAATACAGGTTAGAATATTCTAGATGATATTCTCTTCACTATAGTAAGAGATATACAATATCGACATATGATTATATACATAATCTAACATGAAACTAATGTAATTAATTAGAGACACACCCTAGATATTCAATTCTGCATGAATTTGATTAGTAGTTGTATTTTAGTTAGTTTTATCTTTGTACTCAGTTTTTCTAATGAGATAAAGGAATTAAATGCTCATTGTTTGGCGTGGAAGGGTGTTTGAACACATGTAATTAATTTGACTAGGTAACACGCACCTAAGACCACTATTAGTGATGAGTGAAAAAAAGATCATCCCACTCTCTTTCTAACTTTTTCTCTCTAAAAAATAACATCCCACAATCTTTCCAACTTATCTTCTTAACAATGAACCAAACAAAAAGATCATCCCAACTACTTTTTCCTCTCTATCTTACTTTTTAACTCCACCTAACTACTTTTTCTCTCTTATCACCCAACCACCATCATAAAATATTTTTATTATGTACTTTTTAATGATATGAAATATTCATTAATAATTGATATTTTATTATTAATTAATTAAATTAAGAGTTTTAAAATCATAATTATCATTCTAATAATCAACTTATCTACATAATTAGCTTTTGTTAATACATAGCATGTGTCATTAGCATTTTTATTAAGTAATTGAATACAAAATTAGCTACCACTATCTTATGCATACATAATTAACGATATACTAATTAATTTAGGTGATACAAGTATCATTTTAGATATAATTTTAAGAATGAAATACATAAAATACATAAAATGCTACATCGGTGCGACAATTATAAACTTAATTATGAACGGAGTACATAAAATCTTATTACGAACGAGATACATAAAACTTAATTAAGAACGAAGTACATAAAATCTAATTACAAACGAGATACATAAAACTTAATTAAGAACGAAATACATAAAACTTAATTAAGAACGAAATACATAAAATACTCTTAATTAGCGCTACGGCCAAACTTCTGCCATATATTACCAACCAAATCACGTTTTCAAGGATTGATGCACATGCTGATATTCAATTGCATCTTTATTCGCCGAGTAACGGTTCATATCTACGATCTGATCATGATAATATTCAAATTTATCACCATTATTACTTGTGTTTGTAGTGAACTCAGTAGTATCTGTGTAGTGTGCATATGTATCTCGTTCATCTTTCACAATCATGTTGTGCATGATAATGCAAGAGAACATGATGTCATTGAGAATTTCCTCATTTCATGCGAGGGATGGTCTACGAACTATGACATACCAAGATAGCAACAACCCAAATGCTCTCTTAACATCTTTTCGAGATCCTTCTTGGTGTTGAGCAAATAATTTGTCCTTGCGAGTTTGAGGACATGTAACCAATTGACTGAATGTTTAATTTCCCAATTCGAATATATACCATCAGTTACATAGTAACCCTTACCATATTGGTTACCATTCATCGTAAATTGCACGGGTGGTGCTCGACCTTCTAAAACATCCCTAAACACATGAGATCGGTGTAGAACGTTTAGGTCATTGCACGAACCTAGTATCCCAAAGAAAGAATGCCATATCCATAAGTCACGATCAGTAACAGCTTCAAGAACTAAAGTAGCAACACCAACTCTTCTTTGATATTGTCCTTTCCATGTTGATGGACAATTTTCCATTCCTAATGCATACAATCTATGCTGCCGATCATGCCCGGAAATCCACATTCTTCACCGAATCTGAGTAATCTAGCCAAATCATCTGGAGTAGGCCTTCTTAATTACTCGGCACTAAATTGGTTGATAATCCCCTTTGTGAATTTCACTAAAGCTATTTGAGTTGTTCTTTCACTAATTTGCACATACTCTCGGCCTTTTACTGCATGATAACGAGGATCATCAACGGCCTAATCGAGGCAGGGAGGAAGGCCATAGACGATTGTTCAATGATTACTTTGCTGATCAACCAGTCTATCCAGCTTGTTTATTTCGTCGAAGATTTCGAATGCAACGACATGTATTTCTTCATATTATAGAAAATATCATTGCAAATGATGTATGGTTCACTCAAAAAAGAGATTGTATGGAACAATTAAGCTCATCGCCCCTACAAAAGTGTATAACTGCTATTTGAATGCTTGCGCATGGGGTATGTATCTCGAGCATTGAGTCACTTCCATCAACTCTCGGCCTTTTACCGCTACTCCCGCTTCCAGGTGAATCCACATTTTCTTGTCGAATTTTAGGCCGACCAAGTGGAGTTTCCATTGATTTTATAACTATGGACCTCCATTTACGAAACTTCCTCAACATTTTCCAAGCATGTTCGAGGATGAACCTACCATGTTTCCTATTATGTAATAAATGAGCTTCTCTCATAACATCTTTATCGTTTTTACCACTCTTCTTTCTTGCAAGAGTTTCATCATAAAATGCAGAACACCTTAAAACCTGTGGAGCAAGTCTAGTCCAACGACCTTTCACCATATCCGCATTTCTTGGAGCAATTTCTGTTGGATTTGCTATTCTTCCTACCTCGAAAGCTTCCCAAACTTTTCCCAGAAGACACCTTTCTTTTGGTTGTCCCAGTCACCTTATAAAGAGAAGTGTTCACAAATGCGGAGATAAGATTTTCATCTTCAACATGATCCCAAATCCTCTTACCACCAAAACTTGCTTCTACGATAAGTGGGTTTTGTGATTAAGTGGCTTGTGGTTGTGGTGGTTGCTGAGATTGATTAGCTGATAGTAATTGCAAAAACAATTGAGTTAGCTTCTTGGTATTGACCAACACCATCACCATCATCACCTTCTTCGTATTGGCCACCATCATTAACAACATCATTATTTGGAGATGAATCTTCTTGGTATTGAGAAAAATCCATAATTAAGATCAGGTTGACGATAGGAAAGATTGGCATTTTCATATGGAGATTTATGGTAGAGGAGAATAATATTGAGAATTTTCACTCCTTTGATTGGTATTAATCTGAGAGGGTTGACGATAATTTGACTGGTTTTGAGAGCGTTGAAGATAGTTTGACTACTTTTCAGAGCTATTTAAGCGATTTTATTGCCTAGGCATTTGTTCCTTGAGCTATTTTGGGGTTTTAGGATGATTAGGATCCATAATTATAAGAATGTGAAAGGAAACGAGCAATGGCAGAAGAGTTAATGAAATAAATTAGAACAAGCAGAAGAAATTAGAAAAGATTCAGAAAATTAAGTGTGTCAAAATATAGCAATATCACAATATGGGGTCTCTATTTATAGAGCTCGAAAAAATAGAGCCGTTGGTAATTTTTACTATTTATATTTTTTAAAAATATAACAGTTGTAAAATTTACAATGGTTATATTTTTAATGCCCAATAAGAACAATACACGTGGAAAGGCGAAAAATGTCACGCTGGCACGCGTTTCAGCTGCCAGCTGTAGCGTGTCAGTTTCTAATTTTTTTTTTTCCTTTTCCGCGCAGCAAACCTTGCGTTTTCGTTATAGGTTCTTCGAAACGCAAGGTTTTGCTGCGAGAAAACCCAAAAAAAATTAAAAAACCAGATCAGGCAGTGGGTCCCACTCCTGATCATCCTTTCCCTCACCCTGTAACACCCCGATAATTCTCTCTTTTCCAAAATACCTGTTCAATATAAAATTTAGAGCATCATCAAAGCATTATACCTCGTGTGATAGCGTATTGGCTTATTCAGAATTTTGTAGCGGAAAAACATACAACTAAACTTTAGAATTGAAATATAATAAATAATCAAAAGTACTTTAAAACCAAACTTACTACCAATGTTAACTTCAACCCAAACTTCAATATAATGTATCTAAGAAAGCAATAATTTAATCAATCTGTTATACAAGCTCTCCATTCCCAGATCCCTGTGATGCAATATTTGCAAACTTGTAGATGTCAATGCACTAAAGAATCTACTCACCAAGAATGGGTCATCACAGGATCAATAAGGCAAATCCATGATCAACACACATAAACAAAGCAAGTAATCAGCAAAATTAAGTACTACATAATAATAAATAAACATTCCTAACATGATACTAATAAATATTAAGCAGGGATAAATAATATAATAACAATCTAACAATCTTCAGATAACTTTTATTAAACTAGACTTTAACAACCATTTTCTTACTTTAATGGAATAGTTATTGGACCAAGTAGTCTAACTAAAAACCAACCTTCACCTAGGAAGACGAAATACGGGGGCGACTCCGTATTCCATTATGATCTGCGATATCGAGGAAACTTTGAACAAAAATAGGAACGGTGATCAATCCAATCCCCAGAAAAAGTCATGGCATGCTCACCATGTACCCCAACTCCTGACTGTCCAACTTCAGACGTGCACCAGTCTAAAGTTTATTACTATCCACGTTACACTTTACATGATTTACAAATTATTACTTTTTATGACACACAAACAATACAACCACATATAAACAAATATTTACAACTTAATTAATTCCTTTATATCTTAGGATTAAATAAGTAATCATACAACTTACAACCCAAGATTAATTCCTTCTTATTTCAATCTTTCTTATTTGCTGAACCTAGCCAACAACCAACTTACGTTTCAAAAGGTACAAATTATCAACTTACCAAATAAGGCCCACAGTCCTCATAGAGTAGTGAAAATCATAATATAAGGGAACACATAATTCAAACTTGATCCAACTCAACTTACATGTTCACACACAAGCATAAAACATGTAAAATCCAATCATAATAGTAATCATATATGAACTTACAAAGTTCCTATATATGATACTACAACTCTTCCTTCCTAAAATCATGATAGTACATCACATAACACATAGGTATTACAAATTGGTAGGCCAACTTTATCACCTAAAAATCGCCTACAGAGTAATTTTCGCCTAAAACAACCAATATAATTCAAAATTAATACTCGAAATAAATTCCAACAACATTAAAATACTTTAAACCCCCTTTAAAAAAAGTTATTTCTATTATTAAAACCTCAATTACTTATATTACCTAGCATAGTACTACTATACTAGTCATTAAAATCCATAAAACTCCATTAATAACACCCTTTCTAAAATTCCAGCAACTTATAAATTATTAAAACTCCCTTTAAACATACTTAAATATATTTAAATTCATAAGTTAAATCAATCTCATAGTTTATAACATGCTACGATGATTTTTCAATCTTTAACACCCTAAAAATTCATGCTTTGATAATAAAAAACTCAATCTAAATATAATAATCAAATTAGATATTTTGTTCTTTCTATACATAATTTATATAATCAAATATTCATCATCAAAACAGTAAATTAAAGTTATTAATCATAATTAGTACTAAAACAAAGCATAAAACATAATCTTTAATCTAAACTTGAGGAACAAGAAAAAAATTAAACCAACAAAACAAAGAGAACAAGGAGCAGAGGGTGTCGGTCTAGGGACGACAGCAGCGACGGCAAACAGTCGGCGGTGGCGGTGGTGATTTCGGTGTTGTGAAGTTTCTTGTTGAAGAAGAAAGTGTTTCTTTAAGAATAAGAAAGAAAAGAGAAGAAGAAGAAAAGAAAAATGTGGAAGAGGAGAGAGAGATCGCCGGTTTGGTGAGTGTAAGGAGAGAGAAAATTTGAGTGGGTAAATAATTGGCTTCAAGGTATTTATATGTATGTTTTCTTTTGGGCTTAGGAAAAGGCAATTGGGTTTCAATAGAGTTTCACGATAAATAGATTGATGATTTAAAACTCCTAACATCAATAGAAATCATTTTCCTAATCCACTTAGAATTTGGATTCCTCAAGCCCATTTAAACTTATTTTCCTAATCCAAATAGTATTTCAAATATTTTTAAAAGCATGATTTAACAAAATACTTTAACTTCCTTAAATCGTTAAAATAATTACTTTGACTTTCAAAATAGTCAACCTTTTTAAATAAATAAATCATTTCAAACTAAATCATGTTTAAATATGAATATATATATATCCCAAAATATATTTATAAAATCCATAAATTTACGAGGATTACAGTCTTCCCCTCTTAAAAGAAGTTTCGTCCTGAAACTTGACACGATAACTCACACATTTTCAAAAATTCTAAACTCATCTTTCATTTGACAAATACTTGTGCCACTCATGTGCACACTTTTATCAACTTTAAAACACTTGTGTTACTCATGAACACGTTTTCTTATGTGGAGAATCTATTTATTTTGCACCAATATGTGCAAATCGCCAAAATAAGCGTTGAAATGCATAAAAATCTCATAAAAATAGGCAAAAAGCGCGAAATTCTATTGCATTCTATCCCCCTTAAAGAAAACGAGTTACGCCCTCGTATCTCACCTCAAGGAATAAGTCTAGATATTTCTTCTTCATTTCATCTTCGGCTTACCAAGTTGCCTCTTTAGACTTGTGGTTAGACCAAAGTACTTTCACGATATGGACGTCCTTATTGCGTGTACTACGCACTTTCCAGTCAAGAATCTTGACAGGTCTTTCCTCGTATGTGAAGCTACTATCAATGTGAATCCGCTCAGGCTCTAGGACATGACGCTTATCAGGGATATATCGCTTGAGTTGGGAGATATGGACCACATCATACATCTTCTCAAACTCCATCGGCCATGCCAACCTATAGGCTACTTTCCCAATTCCCTCCAAAAGTTCATATGTGCCTATATATTTGGCGCTTAACTTGCCCTTTTTACCCAATCTCATGACGCCCTTACTTGGTTATACTTTCAAAAAAACTTTATAACCTATTGCAACCTCATCATCGCGTTGTTTCAAGTCGGCATAACTCTTTTTCCTATCTTGAGCAGCTCAAATTCTAACCTGAATCAGTTTGACAATCATGACGGTTTCCTCAATAAATTATGTCCCCAAGACTATATTTTCACTAAAATCATTCAAACAAATGAGACTTCTACACTTTCGTCCATATAGTGCCTCAAAAGGTGCCATCTTAATGCTCGCGTAATAGTTATTGTTGTAAGAAAATTCAATTAGGTCTAATTGGTCCTCCTAGCTACCTTGGAAATCAATGGCACACGCTCTCAACATATCCTCCATGGTTTGGTAAGTCCTCTCAGTCTGACCATCAGTCGTAGGGTAAAAGGATGTACTCATCTTCAATGTTGTCCCAAAGAATTGGACCTTTTTCCAAAATTTCGAAAGAAACCTCGAATCACGATCAGAAATGATATCCTTTGGAACCTCATGTAGTCTCACCACATGCCTAATGTATGTTTTTGCAAGTTGCTTCTTTTTCCATGTCTCCTTAATAGGTATACATACGGCATATTTTGTCAATCTATCCATAATAACCTAAATAGTATCATTACCACTCCTCGTCCTAGGCAAAGTAGTCACAAAATCCATAAAAATTGAATCCCACTTCCATCTAGGAACCTCTAAGGATTGAATCTTCCCCATGGGTCTCCTATGATCTATCTTCACTTTCTGACAGGTTAGGCACTTAGACACATATTCAGCTACCTCACGTTAAGGTCTTTTTACAACTTGTCACCCCCAAGATGCACAGAATGCGGAGTGTTATGCCCCTTATCCATAAGACGTTTCTTAAGGTCATTATATTTTTGTGGTACACACCACTTTCCATTAAACCTCAAAATTCCATCATCATGGATCTTAAAGCCGGCTTCCTTACCTTGCTTCATTTTCTCCTTAATCTTATCTAGGTGCTCATCCCCAACTTGACCCTCTTTGATCTCGTCGAAAACTTACAAACCAAAGATAAAGTGCTGAGTCTTGCCTCACTTTTCCCATGATTTAAAATTTCTAGGCTTAGGCTTTTCATATCTCGGCACAACTCCTCATGGACTATCAAGGAACTCACGCTATGACTCGACTTTCTACTCAAGGCATTGACAACTACATTTGCTTTCCCCTCATGATACTGGATGTCTAGGTTATAATCCTTAATCAACTCCAACCATCTCCTTTGCCTCATATTTAGGTCTTTTGGGGTGAAAATGTATTACTTCAAGATCTTATGGTCGGTAAATATCTTATAAGTTCCTCCATAGAGCTAATATCTCCAAATTTTCAAAGCAAACACTATGGTAGCTAACTCTAGATCATGGGTAGGGTAATTAGCCTCATAAGGTTTCAACTGACGCGGCGCATACACAATTACCTTCCCATTCTGTGGTAACACACATCCCAAACCATTCTTCGAAACATCACTATACACCTCAAATCGCTCATTCCCATCAGGTAGGATCAAAACAGATGCGAAGGTTAAACGTTCCTTCAGAATCTGAAAGGCTTCTTCCCACTTTTTACTCCACTAAAATTTTGACTCTTTCTTTATCAAGTTGGTCATAGGCCTCACTATCTTCGAGAAATCTCTCACCAATCTCCTATAATAGCCAACTAGACCTAGGAAACTTTGAATAGCTGACACATGCTTTAGAGTTGGCCACTCACTCACAGCTTGAATCTTAGCAGGATCTACAGAGACTCCTTCCTTATACATATAGTGACCCAAAAACGCTACTTTCTCCAAACAGATGTCACACTTAGAGAACTTGGCATACAATTGGTTCTTCCTAAGCGTCTCCAAAATAATCCTCAAGTGCTCATCATGCTCTACCTCGTTCCTCGAATATATCAGTATGTCATCAATGAAATCACCACAAACTTATCTAGAAACTCATGGAAAATCCTATTCATTAAGTCCATAAATATAGCAGGAGCATTGGTTAACCCAAATGGCATTACAGTGAACTCATAGTGACCATAACGCGTTCTAAAGGCAGTTTTAGGTACATCCTTATCAGCTACTCTCAATTGGTGATATCCTGAACGCAAATCAATCTTTGAGAACATATTCGCTCCATATAACTGATCAAATAGGTCATCTATTCTAGGAAAGGGGTACTTGTTCTTGATGGTTACATTGTTTAGTTTCCTATAATCAATACACAACCTCATACTTCCATCCTTTTTCTTCACAAATAACTAAGGAGCTCCTCCAAGGTGATGCACTAGGCCTAATATAACCCTTATCCAGTAATTCTTGTAGTTGCATCTTCAGTTCACTCATCTCAGGTGGTGCCATTCTATATGGTGCCTTAGATATAGGTGCAGTTCCGGGAACTAAGTCTATGGTGAACTCAACAGGTCTCGCAAGTGGCATACCTGAAATCTCGCTTGGAAACACATCTATAAACTCATTTACAATTGAAACATCCTTAAGATTCACTCCAACGTTTTTACTCACACCCTGCACAGTACAGAAAAATAATTCATACCCTTTTTTCATCAACTTCCTCACTTGCATTGCAGAGATAGCCCCAAAGTTCTTAAGCTTCCCAAAACGTCTATAGAGGTCCATTTTCCCAAAGGGTTTCTCAATACTACCTTGTGAACCTCACAGTCTATGTTAGCCTTGTAAATACTTAACTAGTTCATCCCAAGAATAACATCTAGGTTTCCCAAATTGAATTCTATTATATCGAATGGAGATACACAGTCTCCTATCTTCAGAGGCAAATTTTTAAACAATTTGGTACACCTTATGATCTCTCCAGTAGGTATACTAATAGGCAAACCAATCACTTCAATTCAAAATCTATTGACCCCAATTGAATTTCCTCAGTCAAACCTTGCTCAAATCTTTGAGCCTTCAACTCCTCGGTAGCTACAACCCCATGTTCAAACTTAGACAATGCTATGAACTTGCTATAATACTCAGAGATGGTTATGTTCTCCATCCTAAGGTTGATAAACTCTAGGGCCTTCAGTTTCCTCATAAAAGCATGCTAGTAGAATAAATGTTATTTGCTGCGGTGATATTGCTGCGGTTTTACCTATACGCAGCAATATAACACGCAAAAAAAAAAGAAAAAATAGAAATTGACAATATTGCTGCGGTTCCCACCCAAAACCGCAGCAATATTATCCAACGGATTAATTTTCAACAAAATGCGGGGCCAGGCGAGCTAATATTGCTGCGGTTTCCACGTAGGACCGCAGCAATATAAACCAATCACTTAAGACACGCTCCTCATTCTCGCGCCTCCCCACTGATAAAATCCAAACCCTAAACCTTTTCGCTAATTCATGCGCCTCTCTCTCCAACTCATGCGCTTCTCTATCCTCTCTCCTCTCTCCTCTCTCTCATCTCTCTCCTCTCTCTCCTCTCTCCTCAGTCGTTGATATCTCTCCTCTTCGTCTCAATCGTTGCTCCCTCACGCGACCTCTCTCCTCTCTCCTCTTCATCGGCAGTTCTGTCATTATCAGGCTCAAAGATTTCATGAAGGCTCGAAGATTTCATGAAGACTCGAAGATTTCCTCGTTTTCATATCGAAACTCCTTGCATTTTTTTTTATCTTTTCTCGTTTTGTTTTCATTTCGATTTTTTCATATTTGTGTATTTTTTTCGTTTTTTTATATTTCAGATCTGTTTTTTTTTCCCTTTTTTTTATTTTAGATCGTTTTTTTTCATTTTTTTTGATTTTTTCAGATTTCCCCTCGTGGTCTCGCCCTTTTGCCGTCGCCGTCGCCGTCACAAGCTTCAGTTCCAGTTCTACTCGCCGTCGCCGGTTGTTCTCCGTTGCCCGTGTTTGCCGTCGCCAATTGTTCTCCGTCGTCCGTGTTCGCCGTCGCCGGTTGTTCTCCGTCGTCCGTGTTCGCCGTCACCCGTTCGCCGTCGACAATTTCCAATTGAAGGTTGTTGGGAAACCTGAAACTGTTGCTTGTGCGTACATATTACTATTCATCAACAGAAGAGGAATATGCGAGGGATTCTTCTTTTTTAAATGATTCGGTGTCTTTTGTTGCCTTTGCCTCTCTTGCAAAGGCTTTTTTTACGGATCCTCATTTTCTTACTTTTTCACTTCTTTTACTCCATATATATTGTATTTACTCTTTTACTCCATCTGTAACATAAAGAATGCAATAATTGGGTATCTATTATTCTTTTCGTTTTTTTATTGCGACATTGTTGTATACACAATAATATAGACGTATCTCATAATACCTCTGTATGTGCTGACTTCTGTTGCTTGTGCGTACATATTATGAGATACCAAAGTCCTCAGATTCAGATAGACAATACTTGGATATATAGATCCAGTTCTGTTTCTTTTTTGTGTATTTTTTTTCACCCGTAATTCTCTCTGTATGTCTTCTGTGTTTGTTGGAAGGTTCAAGAGAATTTCAGGTTATGTTTATCAGGTTATTTTTTTTTTTTGCGTATTATTTGAGAAAGTTTTGTTTATCATTACTTTGAATTTGTTGTATTTTATTTTTTTCAGCATTTTTATTTATCAAATTTGATGAAAATATGCCAAAAAAAAATAAATTTTTTTTTGTCTGATCTGTAGCAGTACATATTGCTGCGGTTTTCAATAGGAACCGCATCAATATCCCTATTTTTTATTGTTAATTATAGCATATTGCTGCGGTTTCTGGCACAAAACCGCAGCAATATTCCGTGTTAATTAGATGACACATAATAATATTGTTGCGGTTTGGCCTAAAAACCGCAGCAATATTTGTAGATATTGCTGCGGTTTAAAACCGCAGCAATATAATTATTACCTATTGCTGCGCCCTTAATTGCTGCGCGCCCAAAAACGCAGCAATGGGGCACTTTTTAACCGCAACAAATAGCATTTATTCTACTAGTGATGGTAGCAGCAATAAATAATTCCCAATTAAACTTTTCCACAACACTAAGTCTATTTCCATTTTCTTTCCACCATAAGTCGGCCTCATCTTTTAGAAACAGTATAATTTGACCTACTTTCATACCTTTGAGACATTTCACAGCCCCAAAAATCTTTTCAAATTATTCCCTAATCCAACTCTCTAAGAGGGTAGGGTCAACTTACCCCTTAAGGTACGACGGTTTAATCTTAGCTAGTCCCTCAACATGTTCCCAGCAGGATCGGGATGCTCAGCTCTTTCATGGGTCAAATTCTCTGCCAATAGGCGAATAGCAGAACCTAAGCCATAATTGTTGTTTGACACTCTACTTCGCGACTGAAATTTTGACGTAATTCTATTTTGGTTTCGGTTCACACTTACTTGTCATTTTCTACGAAGGAAACATTTGATTTGACCATAAAGATCGCATCAATAAATTAAAAAATTTCTCATTAAGTTACTATAACACTAAGTTCACACATTATAAACCATAACAATCATATATTCACGCTTGATAAATATTTACATTTATAATCACATGCGGATCAAATGCAACTAATCACAATAATTAAAGAAAATATTCCCCTTTTCGCGTACTAACATATATTCTCACTCAACTCAAATAACTAAATAATAACTTTCATTCCTCAAAGAATAATAAGAATATCCAATCCAAAATAACCAACTTATTCCTCAACAATATAAAGATGCTAAAGAAGGAAATTTAAACCATTGTAGCTTGATTGCTTTCCAACTACTAATCTTAAAGCATAAATAAATACTTTATGGAGTTACATTATCCTTCCTATCCTTATTTCCTTTATACTTTTATGAAGTAAACATTTCATCTTCAAAGTCTCAAGAATCTTCACTATAATAATAATAATAATAATGATAATAATAATAATAATAATAATAATAATAATAATAATAATAATAATAATAATCATAATAATAATCATAATAATAATAATAATAATATAATAATTATAATTATAATAATAATAATAATAATAATAATAATAATAATAATAATAATAATAATAATAACAACAATAACCTTTTGGGTTGAAGTCCTTTTTTATCCACCTCTGAACACTACAAAAAAAAGCTCATATAGCAACGGATTTTTGGCGACGGATATATATATCCGTTTCTAATTTAGAGACGGAATACTGATAATTCGTCTCTAAATTTATTTAGAGACGGATTTTAAAAATCCGTCTCTAATTTAGAGACAGATTTTAAAAATTCGTCTCTAATTTAGAGACGGATTTTTAAATCCGTCTCTAACTTTAGGGACGGATTTTAAATATCCGTCCCTAAATTAGAGACGGATTTTTAAAACCCGACTCTAAATAAATTTAGAGACGGATTTCAAAAATCCGTCCCTAAATTAGAGACGGATTTTAAAATCCGTCTCTAACTTAGAGATGGATTTCTAAAATTCGTCTCTAATTTAGAGACGGATTCTAAAAATCCGTCTCTAAATTTAATTATGAATATTTTATTGCGCTTCTTTAATTTAGGGACGGATTTTTAAAATCCGTCTCTAAATTTAGAGACGGATTTTTAAAATCCGTCTCTAAATTTAAATATAAATATTTTATTGCAGTTCTTTAATTTAGAGACGAATTTTATAAATTCATCTCTAATTCAGGGACGAATTTAAAAAATCTGTCTCTAAATTTAGATATGATTATTTTATTGCACATCTTTAATTTAGGGACGGATTTTGAAAATCTGTCTCTACATTAGGGACGGATTTAAAATCCGTCTCTAAATTAGGGACGGATTTTTGAATCCGTCTCTAAATTAGGGACGGATTTTTGAATCCGTCTCTAATATTTCTTCTACATATTACCAATATTACGTAGAGAAGTATACAAGTTGTATTTGGTGTAGTTGGTTGGAGCTTCTTCACGTTTCTTTGAGGTCACAAGTTCGATTCCTACGAACAGCGATTCTTCCGACTGTGGAGTCTTCTTATCCTTTCCCTTGTAGAGCTGAACCGGGTTTACTTAAGGGATATTCCAAAATGATAATGAGATCAACTTGAACTAGGTAGGTAATTAGGTGATTAAATATAATCATGATAATATTAGGAACTATCGTGTTATTAATTTCGTTTATATATTTTTCATATTTTCAGCGAATTTAGAGACGGATTTTTGGAAATCCGTCTCTAACTCGAATTAGCGACAAGGGTTTTAGAGAGGGACAATATCCGTCTCTAAATTCGTCTCTAAGCCCATATAGCGACGGATTTGACCTATTTAGGGACGGATTTTGTCCGTCTCTAAATGGACTTTTTTTGTAGTGGAATCACTCACATGGCTCAGATAAGGTCTCCAAGTAACTTTGTAGATGTCCTTTCAGGTTTGCGTTATAGTACGATCAAACTCTTGAATTATCTCATCATCACTATTAGGGATGCCTACTTCTAATACACAACGCATAATGATCTCTATACTAGTGTAGCAATCAAATCTAGACTCGTGACCTCCATCACTCACATCATCGCTCAACACAATAGGATTATGGTACTTCCCTACTCTAGAATTTTCTCTATCTAACATGGCTAGAAATCTATAACAAATAAATATGACTTTAGACACATTTTAAGTACTCTCCCTGAACGCAATTTCAAATAATAAACAATAAAGAGTTACCATCAACAACATAGGCAGAAGAATATAATAGTTAGCAGGGAAGAAAATATAAACAGTTATCAGGAAAGAAGAATATAAACAGTTAGCATGGAAGAAAAATGTAAACATGCCGAACTAACTATTTAATGCAGGCATATCATATTTCTATCCTATATGTCCTTTCTATACCATCCATTCTCCCAATACTTTAAAAGTAATAAAATAATGAATATATGAATTATAATTTTCGAATAAAAATAACAAAGTGTCGAACTAAAAAAAAATTCGACTAACAATACCGAAAAAATTTCGGACATAAAAAAAATAAAACCGAAAATAAAAAAAAATGGAAATATTAGTTCCGGAAAAAAAATTCAAACATAATAAAATCTGAACCAAATTAAAAATCGACCCTAAAAAAAACTTTGAGCACGATAAAAATTCGAACTACATATAAAATATTTCGAACATAAAACAAAAAAATTCGGACCCATAACTTAATATCCGAATAATATATATTCATATTGTTAATTTAAAATAATAACGTGTTTCAAAATGAATAAGTAGGAGCGCAATTCTAAGAAGTTTATTTAAATAACTAGCAAGTTAGTTAGGCACCTAAAATTTTTGAAAATAACCTAATGCTCCCAGATACCATTTGTAACACCCCGATCATTCTCTCTTTTCCAAAATACCTTTTTAGTATAAAACTTAGAAAATAATAAACGCATTATCGCCCGTATGATAACGTATTGGCTTATTCAGAATTTTACAGCGGAAAAACATATAACTAAATTTTAGAATTGAAATATAATAAATAATCAAAGTACTTTAAAACCAAACTTACTACCAATGTTAACTTCAAACCAAACTTAAATATAAAGTATCTACGAAAGCAATAATTAAATCAATCTGTTACACAAGCTCTCCATTCCTAGATCCCCATGATGCAACATCTGCAAACCTCTAGATGTCAATGCACTAAAGAATCTGCTCACCAAGAATGGGTCATCACAGGATCAATAAGGCAAAGTCATGATCAACAAACACAAACAAAGCACGTAATCAGCAAAGTTGAGTACTACATATTAATAAGTAAACATTTCTAACATGATACTAATAAATATTAAGCAAGGATACATAATATCATAACAATCTGCAGATAACCTTTACTGAATTAAACTTTAACAACCATTTTATTACTTTAATGGAATAATTATTGGACCAAGTAGTCTAACTAAAAACCAACCTTCACCTAGGAAGACGAAATACAGGCGCGACTCCGTATTCCATAATGACCTGCCATATCCAGGAAATTTTGAATAAAAATAGGAACGGTGATCAATCCAATTCCCATAAAAAGTCATGGCATGTTCACCATGTACTCCAATTCCTGATTGTCCAAGTTCAGACGTGCACTAGTCTAAAGTTTATTACTATCCATGTTACACTTTACATGATTTACAAATTATTACTTGTCATGACACACAAGCAATACAACCACATATAATTAAATATTTACAACTTCATTCCTTTATATCTTAGGATTAAATAATTCATCATACAAATTACAACCCAAGATTAATTCCTTCCTATTTCAATCCTTCTTATTTGTTGAACATAGTCACACAACCAACTTACATTTCAACAAGAATAAATTATCAACTTACCAAATAAGGCCCACAGTCCTCATAGAATAGTTAAAATCATAATATAAGGGAACACATGATTCAAATGTGATCCAACCCAATAAATATATTAATTCCCCCATGTGAATTTATAAATAAAGTTCCCAACCAACATGCTTGCATCAATATTCCATACAAACATGATATTCAATGCATACTCAAATCTCATACTTACATGTTCGGACACAAGCATAAAACATAAAAAATTAAATCATAATAGAAATCATATATGAACTTACAAAGTTCCTATACATGATATTACAACTTTTCCTTCCTAACTTCATGATACTACATCACAAAACACATAGATATGTGTGTACTTTGTGTAAAAAAAATTGGTAGGCCATCTTTAACACCTTAAAAATCACCTACGGAGTAATTTCCGACTAAAAAAACTAATATAATTCATGATCAATACTCCAAATAAATTCTAGCAACTTTAAAATACTTTAAACCCCCTTTAGAAAAAATATTTAAAAGTTGTTTTTATCATTAAAACCTCAATTACTTATATTACCTAGCACGATACTACTATACTAGTCATTAAAATCTATAAAACTCCATGAATAACACCCTTTTTAAAATTCCACCAACTTATAAATTATTAAAACTCCCTTTAAACATACTTAAACATATTTAAATTCATAAGTTAAATCATTTTCATAGTTTATAACATGCTACTATGATTTTTCAATCTTTAACACCCTAAAAATTCATGCTTTGATAATTAAAAACTCAATTTAAATATAATAACTAAATCTGAAATTTTATTCTTTCAATACATAATTTATATAATTATATATTCATCATTAAAATAGTAAACTAAAGTTACTAATCATAATTACTACTAAAACAAAGTATAAAACATAATCTTTAATCAAAACTTGAGGATGAAAAAAATAATTAAACCAACAAAATAAAGAGAACAAGGAGGAGAGGGCGCCGGCCTAGGGAGGATAGCATCAACGACAACCAGTCGGCGGTGGTGGTGGTGATTTCAGTGTTGTGACGTTTCTTGGTGGAGAAGAAAGTGTTTCTTGAAGAATAAGAAAGAAAAGAGAAGAAGAAAAGAAAAACGTGGAAGAGGAAAGATAGAAACTGCCGGTTTGGTGAGTCTAAGGAGAGAGAAAATTTGTGTGGGCAAAAAAATTGGGTTCACGGTATTTATATGTATGTTTCCTTTTGGGCTTAGGAAAAAGAAATTGGATTTCAATAGAGTTTAATGATGAATAAGATTGATGATTTAAAACTCCTAACATCAAAAGAAATTCTTTTCCTAATTTGGGTTCCTCAAGCTCATTTAAGCTTCTTTTCCAAATCCAAATAGTATTTCAAATATTTTTCAAAGCATGTCTTAACAAAATATTTTAACTTCCTTAAATCCTTAAAATAATTCCTTTAACTTTCAAAATAGTCAACCTTTTTAAATAAATAAATCATTTTGAATTAAATTATGTTTAAATATAAATATATGTATACTAAAATATATTCATAAAATCCATACATTTACGGGGATTACACACCCTATGCGATGTTTTTTCCTAATCAACCTTTGATCTTTTTTTCAAATTATCACAAAGGGGTTTTTTTTAAGATCAACTACTTAATCTTTTTTTTTATTCATCACTAAGGATGCTCTAAGTGATGCTCATCAATATAATTAATATGTAAAACTATTATAGGATATTTTGACAGAAGAGAACAAGGCTATCAAAAGACTACGAAAATGCAAAAACAATTTGTTGATAGGACTTGATTTTGATTGGGCTAATAGATGGAGTTAATTTAAGGAGATCTTATCGAATCGACACAATTATAAATACATATAGTTCCAATTTAATGTTTTTGATAGGTCTTTGCTAATTTTAGAATGAAACTTTAGTGGATTGTTTCGATTTATTGATAGAACAAAAAACGACAATCTTTTTCATTCTTTTTTCCACGCAATGAATTCTAATTTTCAATTCGAGAAGGTTTAATAAGAATTCCATTCACCTTTTAATAAAATTGTCATAATTAGTGTGTGACTCGTTTGGGAGGTAAAATTACCTGAAGCACAAACTTGGATTTTAGTCAATAGTTTAGATTCATAGTAGCACTATGCAACATGTTATGTGCATCCAAATTAGTAGAAAGAAGATGAATATTTGTAGACACATGTATAAAGTATTAATTTTTGATATAAATTAGATATTGACGTATAAATTTTAAAAAATAATAATATGAATTGGGAACAAAATTTTCCTTCATCAATTTAAGATAACTGAACAAAATAAATTTTTTATTTTGATAGAAAATTTAAATGAGCCTTACCTAATTTAAATATCTATCTATAAAAAATATATTAAAAGGCGTGCGTGACAATGTATACAGCTCATGTGGCACCTCTATTACTAGAATTGTCCAATTTGTAAGTCATGTTAATTAACAAAAGTAAAATTAGCTTGCAACAAGATTTGAACCCGTGACCTCTTGCTATTATACATGACACAATTACCATCTCAACCAACTTTTAATCATATTTTAAGTATCCATATTATTATATTTGTACCTTTTAAATATTGAGTTTTCCTTAGTATATTTTGGTGGGAATGGAAAAAAATGCATATCAAGTTTGGAAACAAAATACCAACCCGGGGTAACGCTTGGGCCCAAATACTAGTTTACATCTAAAACCCAAGACCAATAAATGTCATGCTGCCACATGTACTCTCCCCTCCCCCACACAATCCAATGAGATATTAAACAATAGAAATGTGTATTTTAAGATTCGAACCCATGATCTCTCTTTTGACATGCTAATGCACTAACCAACTAAACTACAATACTCAGGTTGATTTTTTTGAGGAAAAAAATCATTTGAAAACGAGATATTATATCTATTTTTTGAATACTTCAAATATTGTTAAATAATCCACAGCCTATCCTTCGTAACAATAACTAGTTTAACTTCAAACATAAGGAGAGAATAAAAAGAAGAGGAAAGAGGGGGACGAGATCATAAGAGAAGACAAGGAATGAAGGAAGTGGTGAATTCAAAAAGTTATCTTTCCAAAATTTGGAAAAGAGTAGAGCATGTGGTCTGTGTTTCAATAGGATGGTACTAATTGAATTGATGGGGATCCTTTAAACTAAATCACATATATAATCTGGGTTTGTACTTTATATCGTCATGTTTCATTATTTTTTCAATTGTATTCCAATTTTTTATGGTTTTTTACCATATATTCTTGACAATTTTTTTTTTTGCACCATATATCCTTCCGACTTTTGAAATTCACCATATAGCCTTCACTTTTCAAAAAAAATACATTAAACTACCCTTAATGACTAACGACGTTAAACTTCGTTAGTCATTAATCCTTAAACCCCCCCTTTAATCCTAATTAACTATCATAAACCTAACCCTAACACTAACCCTAAACCTAACTAACCAAAAAACCTAACCCTAAAAGCCCACCAGCCCAACCCACCCACAACCCACCACCCCAGCCCACCACCCCACCCCACCCCCACAACTCCAAACCCACCAGCCCCTCCCCACCACCCAACCTTTTGCGCCTCCCACCAGCCCCACCAACCTCACCAGCCCCCTTCCTCCTCCCCAACACCCCCAACCTGTTGCGCCTCCCACCAGCCACGCCTCCCCCTTCCTAGCCCCCCCCCCCACCTGTTGCGCCTCCCACCAAACCCCCAGTGTACAAGCCTCCCCCTCCCCTTCGAATCCCGTAGACACAATCTACTTTGAACTGCCGCAGCACATTACCGGCAAAAACCTATGGCACCTCCTCACTCAATCGCACCTCCTCAGTCACGCCTCCTCACTGAGTCGCGCACCGCTGCGGTGAATCTCGTGTGGCGCCTCCTCAGTCGCGACTGTTGTGCGGGAGAGGGGGAGGGGGAGGCGGGTCTAGGGGGGTCAGGTGTTGGTAGGGTCAGGTGGCGCTGGGGAGGGGCTGGTGGGGTCAGGTGGTGGTAGGGTCAAGTGACATTGGGGAGTTAAGTATCCTACAAAACCCTAGCCGTCTTTCTCTCTCTTTTCTCTCTCAAATCCTAGTCCTCCTACCTTTTTTCACCAATTAAGGGTTGTCATAGATGATTTCATCCATGGTAAGCCCCATTTTTCCTTTTATATTCAATTTTTTGCTCATTATTTTGGTTTTGTTAAGTAAAATAGTCTCCTTTTCTCAGATCCTGTTATGGGGTTTTTAGTCTTTATTGTGGAAATCTCCTTCTAAACATGAAGGTATTGGAATCTCAGATGCGGTCAACATGACTAGATCAATAATGTTGTTCCCAAACTATGTTATAATGATAGACTTCCTCATCAATAGCTGCTTGATTAAGCAAATATAAGGAGGATGCGGTTGTATTGCTCGATCTGGTTCATTGTAGTTTCTTGGAAGATGAATTTGATGTATCCTTGTTTGGTTGGATTTTGTTTTTCTTTAATACTTATTGTAGATTGCGTTTGACTTTCATTTAATGAAATTTCTCGCTTAAAAAAAAGTTCCAAGTAATGTTGAGCAATGATGTATATAATACAACTATCTGGTTGATTAGCGTGTAATACTGTACAACTATGAACTATCCCATATTGTTGAGCAATGATGTGGGTGTATATGAAATGTTGCATAAAAGAGAACTTTGAGAAGGTGAGCAGCAAGATGAAATTTCAGCTATTCCACATCACTAAAATATAATGAGGGTGTGTTGTAATTCACTATAAAAAAGATATTTGAGTTAAGCTTTCCTTACAACAGGCTTACAACTTTTTTGGGCTATGCAATTATCAAGTATTTGGATTCTGGGCTATTGAACAATTAAATATTTGGGCTTCATACAAATCTGACCTTGGGCTTGATTTAGTTCAATGTGAATTACGGGCTTTTCGAGCATAACGAGCTCGAGCTGAATTGTCAGTTTTAGGCTCGAGCCAAGCCCAATATTTGAAGCTCGAGTGAGCTTCGAGCATAGAAACAAACCCTATTAAACATTTTCGAGCTGAGCCTAATCAAGTTCGATATCGGTTCGCTCATTAACACCCCCAATTATGAGTATCTGAAAATGGAGTTATAGTGTATGAGATTTGGGGTTTGAGTTATATGGCATAAGTTCGATACTAATAAAAAAATTATCATGATAAAATTTGTACGTAATTTAGAGTACTATCAAGAATTTGGGTATTATGTGAATTGGAACACTATTAAGAATTTGGGTAATATGTGAATTGGGTTTGGGTACAATCAAAAATCAATTTAAACAGTTTCAATTTTTAGTTTGAATCAGTTCAGCTAAATATCCAGTTTAGTTGATCGATCAACTTTTCAGTTTTTCACAATTAGTTTAAGTTATAGTTTATTTCAGTTCAGTTCTATTTTTTCATTTACAGTTTATTTTATTTTAGTTTCAATTCAACATTTTTCAGTTCAGTTAGAACTGCTCCCAGTTCAGTTTAATTCAGTTCAAATTTAAGTTGTTTCAGTTCAACCACCAATTCATTAGCCAAAGTGACAACTCTAGGAACAACGACTTAGTGGTCAGGGCCTTGATGCATGTATATCTCTTTTTCCCTCTTTCATGAAAGAACTTACATATATAGTGTGGTACATTTCATAAGTAAATTTAGTTATAAGTAAGATTTATATCATTACTAGCATTTTTACACGATATGCGTGCGTGTACATTAACGTGTTTTTTTTGTCATTAGTTATTTATAAAAAAATGCATGAGCAACTTTGTTGCCCCTATGCTTAACTGCTTAACAAAAGATTGCTTAACATTTTAGAGACCTTATTCTAATCTTAAAAATTGAGCCCCTAATAATAAAAAGCGATGAAAATAGTTTCTTTTAATACAAACTAGTCTTTTGTGCACGCGATGCGTGCGATGATATTTTTAGGCCTAATACTAAGTAGTAAACAAACTGAAAATGCAAGTTAGTATGTAAGTTCACCTCTATTTTGTGAATAAGATTCTTCCATGTTCTTTTTATGTTGTCATTCATTTTTGTGATTTTGAATAGTTTTTTGTTTCTCAAGTCTTATATGCGCACGTTCTTTTATAATCAGTATGATGTTCTTTACCAAATATCGTCATGTTCTTTTCTTTTGGTTTTATTCATTTTTGTAATTTATAATAGTTTTTTATATGGATTTCAGTAATTTCTCTATGATCCCAAAATTGTAACCGAAAAGTATAATACAATTTTAGTTTTTTTCCTTGTCTAACTTCTAAATTCTGATTTCACAGATATTTAAGAATTTTCATCATTTTAATTTTTTCTCCTTTTCTAAATGTTCACACTTTGAGTTTCAATTATATTTGAAAGGAAATTTAAGTTTTTCATACACAATATGATTTTGCATGAAATGGTCATTTTTAATTTTTCGCTTTTCTAAATTTGAACACTTTGATTTTCAATTATAGGTGAAATGAAATTTCAAATTTTTCATACACAATCTGATTTCGCATGAAATGGTTTTTGCAAAGCATTTTATAGAAATAAAATACCGTTATTTGTTCATTATTTATACTTATTTATTAAAGTTTTTTAAATACTATTTGATTGTAGTTCAAAGAATCTTATTTCTACAAAATGGAGGTGAACTTAAATACTAAATTTTCTTTTTGTTTACTACTAAGTAATAATTAGGCCTAAAAATGTCATCGCACGCATCGCGTGCATAAAAAGCTATGTATGTGTAGTTGTCAATGATAATAACATGAAACATATTTGTTGATCAGTGAAAGTAGAAGCTAATCAAGCAGGTATTTTATTTCTATAAAGTTATAATAAGAGGAAACTTTAATTTTCCTCATATAAGTTAATCAAGTAGAAGCTAATCAAGCAAGTATTTTGTAATTTAGAAAGGAAAGGGGGGCAAAATAGTCGGTTCAAAAAAGGATACCGTTCCTCCCCCCCTTCCCTTATGTAATAGAGATTATCATATTTACGTCAACAAATTATAACCCATAAAATAATGGAACAATTGACAGGTAACTAATGACCATTTCCAAAATAATTCTAACTTTCCTTCATCTCAAAATAATCTCAACTATTTCACCACCCTTCCATCTCACCCATTTTAACCTATTAAACCGTAAAAAATAACACGTGTCACAAAATAAAATGGCGAAACTATTTTTTAATTCTAAAAGCCAAAAAAATCTGAAAAAGAGTGTGGAAAAGATTATTATGTATTGGTACTCATTTCGATTCGATTTCTCTCAATTTGCACTTCTTTAGGGCGCTTGTGGCATCCATTTTTTTCGGAAAAGTCATTTTGAAGATTAAATGGGTCCTTTAATATCACATCGAAACATGCACCCAAAAATCAAAGAATCAGTAATCATATCTACCGACTTCTCGTCATTCGAGCCCTTTATGGACGCTTGGTGGTATCCTTCTTTCAAAAAAAAAGTATTTTTACATGAAAAAAATTTGACGTATTGCTACTCATTTTGACCTCCTCCTCCAAAATCGCGCTCATAAAGAACACTTGATAGCATTTGTTTTTTTTTCTAAAAAAGTCACTTTGAGAGTCAAAGGCACCCATTTAAGATCGTCTCACGTGCTCACAAAAAGACGTATTCATACTCATTTCGATCGGCTTGTCGAAATTCCCGTTCCTTAGTGGTGTCGACTGTGTTCGCTATCCCAAAAACGTCGTGAAGTAGGTGAAAAATGTCATATAAGATCGTCTCAAAATACTTGCCTCAAAAAGCGCGAAAGGCGAGACCCACAAACAATGAAATTTTATAAAAATATCAACAGAAAAATATTATATTAAATTTTCAAATGTAATAAAAACTAAATTGATTTTTTTAATAGAAAAAATTGAAATTAAAAGCAAAATTAAGAAATTAACTGGTTATAGGTTACCTAGGACAATTTTCGAAAGGTGGGTAACAGTTGAGATTATTTTGAAATTAATGAAAGTTGAAATTATTTTGAAAAAGTGGTCAATTGTTATAATTATTCCTATAATTTAATTTCGCATTCTAAACATCCACAATTGCTTTTGAAAGACGAAGAAAAAATACCTTAATAAGCTAATTAACAATATGATTATTATCTTATAAATAATCGATATGCATATTACACAACATCAGACCTACCTTCTATGATCAACTCTATCTTACTAGTCCATAGATGAACATCCCTAATCAATTATCAGAAAAAATATGATTGTAGCTACAATTTGCTGAGACAAGTCTACAATAGGTAGGATGTGCTAATTAACTAACAAGGATGAACAAAACATGAACCCCACAAAAAACAATGTCATATAAAACCCTACTTAAAAAACCAAAAAGAAAAACCCCAATTACAGTGTTCCTCCTAAAATATGGGTTCACCCAAATAGGAAGTTACTAGTAGTTAAAATTAAAATTGAAACCATGTTATGCAACAATTGAAAAATTCACACCCACCTAATAAAGTTATACAAAATTGTAAAATCAAAAAAAGCAAAACAAAGAATATAAAAGAAAATTTGAGTAAAAGAAAATGTCAAAAATTTTGAGCTTCCTCTTTGTTCATGGCTTTGGGTAATTGACTTACTTTCTACGAGCTAATAATAAAAAACAAACCCAAAAAACATAAAGATTGAGGAGCTGAACAATGGCATCATCAAAGATCTGATGGTCAGATTATTTCGCCAACAATTTAATTTCTTGAACAACATGAATACCCACCCAAAGTTCAAAATAGGTGAATATGTCTAGAAATTAAGGTTAATGATTTGTGCTGAGCAGGTCCTTAATGCGAGTCCTGAACCGGTTATTTGTTCACCGATGGACCTGCACAATGAGTTAGACTGCCCCGGGGGTTGTTCCGGGATCGCCCCTCCGACGCTCAAGTCAGTTGATGATGAGGTAGAGAGAGAATCTAGAGTGAGAAAGCTCTGGTTAGTTAGATGAGAATTCAATACATTTACCTTGATGGGACAAGGGGTATTTATAGTGGTGAGAACTTCTAGGAAAAGACCTTTTGATAAGACAGCCTCCCTTGGGATTAGTGGGGCTGCCCTTTCTGGGATGATCTTTGTGGGCCCCTTGAGGTATCCCATAGACTGCTGGCCATGTCATGATAGGCGGGACCCACAAAACTTGCGTGGGACCCTAGGCTAAGGATAAAGGGGCGCAAACATTAACCATACTTCAACTTTTTCTCACCCCTCACTTTTAAGTTTTCGCCGATCAAAAATCAATCTTCATCACTAATCATCTCCCCAGGAGAAATTGAGAGTGAGGGAGAATCTAATGGTTAGAACATCCTTCTCGATTGCAGAAGGTCTTGGGATTGACTCTCAAATCTCACCCTTGGGCCTTGGCAAGTTGGGATCTCTTTTATTCCTCCAACTTGTCAAGGTTTCTCCTTACCTTAATAGAGGGAGAATTAGTAATTTTGTTTGTCGATGCTCGGAGTCAGTTAAATTATCGAATATATTATTATTTTATAATTTTTATAATTGATTTTGTTATTCATAATTTTTTGTCTAATACAAAATTGAAAAACGGATGTTATGGCATGATAAGTTGTTTTAGAGAAAAACTTCTCATGAATTAGTGATAAAATAAGAATTTCAATGGAACTGGGTTGAGAGAATGTTATTACTTATTACCTTTTTAAAAATATTGTTAGAGCTCAAAAAGCTTGTAAATGTCATTAAAATTACATATAATTATAAGACTTTATTATTTTTTGATACTTTAAACATTTAAAAATATAGTGAATTGGTGGTTAAACTCTCACATTTTCATTTCAAAGGTCATATGACCATTCTTTTAATAGAAACACCTTTTAATATATTTGTATAAATATGATGTAAGTTCTTTTCTTTTTTTATATATAAACAATGGGCTTTAGAATTGTAGAAGCCTGCAAAAATTTGAGGCCTTGTACTAGGACAAAAATTTGAGACCTTGTACTAGGAGTCTACTTGTACAAGCCCATAGCCAGTTACTACTAATGAGAAGCTTAATTTCAAACACCATCGACAAGTAAATGAGAGCTACGAATTACTGAAGGATTCCTTCAAAGAGAAATCATGACAAATTGACAGCCAAACAATCGGTCTCGACTTAATATTGCTCAATCACAGCGCCTTGGCCACCCATAGTCAAGCCCCAACGGATCGCCAACGCGGCCATGCCTCAGCCAATCGTCACTCCTACTTCCCTATCATGTGAACAGAATTTGAATATGAAGGAAGACGAGAAAGCGTAATGGACATTTTGCATGATTTAGATATAAAATCCGCTAAAGAGCATGAAAGGGAATGAACGAAACCCAGTTTTTTCCTTTCTAATGAAACGAGAGTCGGAGTAGAACTAAATATATGTGCTTCCCATTTCAATATGCAAATTCTCCCTTAAATGCATCTGGTATATAGCCCATTTCATGCGACAAACATACAAACATATTAATCACAGGAAGCCCCAAGTAATATAAAAAGTCACAGGATCCTCAATATAATAACTAGTCATATCTCAAGTCACCCCCAGACTAACTGGTCAAAATGAAAAAATATAGGTGCAACAGATCGTGTAGAAGTTTTAGCATTTACTTTAACATACAACTTAGATTATTTGCTCAACATCTAGAGGATGAAGATACTCGAGAAGATTCAGAAACAACCTCAGAGTTTGTGTCCTTGGCGATGAAAGTTTGGTTGGCAACCCACATTATCCGCAAGTGTTGGCAGCATGGTTTCTATTGGAAGTCCCTAAGATTCAAACACAAACTAGAAAGGCAAAATTAGTTGAGATGGTAAATTCTGACCTAAACATCAAATTGTTTATCTTCCAATCCAAAAAGTGAAATTCAGCAGATAACGCTTTGATAAAATGGGGCAAAAAAGCTGGATAAGCATAAAGACACTTAAGATGACAAAAGCTTTAGACCTAAAGTTGTCTACTCTAACCAACTTACATGGAAAAACTTTTACCATATATTGCTTCTTGGCTTCACTATACATTACAGGTCTCAGTTGCTCCAGTAAACCCAACTGAGGGACCTTAAAACGTCAAGTGTTCAGCCGTAAAAAGGCAGTGTTTGCTGGCCCGTACGATGATTGCCTTATTACTCCTAAGTATTAGGACATACTGACAAAGCTCCATATCTATCTTGACAATGTGGATCCCCTATAATTAAATCTTAAAACCACTGAAAAACTTGGTAAAGTCCAACCTAAACCACTCCAAATGAAGAAATTTGCCAAAAGTCACAAGGATAAAAAGTAGGTAGAGTGTGGCCTAACCCACTTATATTAATGTACATCTAAATTAAGACAAAAAATATACACGTTGCACATTTCATCTTATTGTGCAAGCAAAAGATTCCTTTGCTTCATTTGCTGGACCAATGCTTTGGCTGGAAACCCTTATTGACCTACTCAGGTAGCCTCCGCACCAGGGAAGAATTATCAGGCTAACAACTTCCCAATGACTTAGGAGGACCTATGGTAGCAAATCGACTGATCAATGGAAACATGATATGCCAAAAATAATGTAGAGAAAAAGAATCCTACAAGTCCAAACCAAGCTTGCTCCCAAGGAGCAACTTGGCAGAAAATTAACTATTCAAGGCAGTATAAAGGACAACTTCAATCCATTTTCCAACTAAAGAATTGCACGCCATAATGATCCAGAAGTCTAAGACACGTGATAGTACGATATTGAAGTTCTGACCCAGCATAGGTAAATTTCATAACATAGAGCAAATGACAAGTAACATAAGAAAAGATAGCTTTGCATTCAGAAATAACTGGATGTCTTCTAATCTTCTTCACAGGAACTTCTACAAACAATAACTTGATTCAGTAGTTTAAAACAAAGCCAAGTCAAAAAAATAAATGTGGTTCTCAACCGAGTGTAGTATTTAAGCCATATTTGCAGAATGAAGATGAGTTGCATGTTTGATGGTCCTAAAGTGCATAAAGTAAGATACCTGGTGGTTTAGAGCTTAGCTCGGTTCGTTCTGCAATAAGCCTGAGCCGTTCGGCATGTATCTTTCTCGCCCTGCTGCTCATTCACTTCATTGCTCTGTTTATATAATCATGAACATGTGACATGAAACTGCAAATGCTACTCATGCCTCAACACCTGCCTGGACCAATGTCAAAATGGACAATCTTAACGATGTTTGTGGGTCAGCTAGTAACCATGGAAACTAAATTCAGCAAATCAGAAGAAATTAGGAAAATAAGTACTTTAATAGAGTGGCAGTATCAAGCTGACAAGGTGAGTACAAATAATTTGACAATTTTTTTTTTCAAAATGTCAGATCTGTTAAACTGCATGAACTTCAATTGTCCAATAGAACTACAGAACCAGCAACTCCTAGGAAGCTCTCAATGGATTTGAAGAAATCACATGCCTTCATGGTGATTTAGTAATTCCCTGACATGGACGCAATATATCCTATTAAGGATATCAAGATGTCGCCAACAAGAACATATTAAAAGGGCAGGAGAATATGAAATATATCTTCTTTAATGCATTGATCAATGCAAAATCTAGGGATTATTTGTCAATGATCTCAAAGTTGCTTGAGACACCACCCTAAGTATACAACAAAGATCAGTTGGTTTTAGATACTGTGACAGCTAAATAGCAGTGCCGTCGGCCAACACTTTCCAGCATGTCTATCATTTTCTGTCGACTTTCTGACAAGGTAGCTCAAGGTGATGAAAAATTCATATTGCTCTAGGACAGGTCCTCTGTGTTTTCGTCCTGACTATGTACTAACAAGTCCATTCTCCAAGCGAGAAAAGACATCAGATGACAAGTATGAGAATACCTCAACCAGAACCAAATTGAACAGGATTTATTCCAAAGACTAAAATGGCTATCCTAACAGCCTTCTGGCAAACAACTGAGTATAACAAGGGAAAACATATTCATAATCTCATAAAAAATGAAGACACTAAATTTCAGACATATGAACTATGAAGCTCTTGGAAAGATAAAATGATGTGACCAATTCATAAACAATGAACATTATAAGTAAAAGACATATGCTAAGATGTAATTCAGGAAGGATAATTCTATTATAACTGTAAGAAAGACCAACAGTATGCAGTTCTTACAACTTATTAGCATCAACTTATTTAAAAACAAACACTCCAGCTAAGATCCTCTGTGTTTTCAACTTTATAGTGGGTATATTCATGAACGAAAAACCATACAACATTATCTACTTCTTGATCTTCCGAGCCTTCCTTGGACCTGGAACTTCCATTCTACCAACAGAACATCCACACCTAGCACGAAACACAAGAACTGCTCTTCCATTAGGCGGTGCGATTTTCTTAAGCTCAGCTTCCAGTTCGCGATGATGATCACGCGGCAATTCAAACAAGCCCCTCTTAACACCATCCTTAGACGGTGAATTGGAGTTCTTTACACATTCCTCTGTCTCCAGCTGTATATCAAACTCAGCAGCCTTCCATAAACCCCGACAACTCGGATTCGCACACTTTCGAGTTGTACACATCACAATTGCCCAAGCAGCCATCGCTACACACACCATACTAAGCCCCAAAGACCCATAAATCATTGGATTCTCATAAATTTCATCTTTCAAGATACAACACACCAAACTCCCAATCTCAGCAACTTTAACATATGTATAACTAACATATGGATACAGCAAAAAACCAATAGCACCAATTGCAGCAATCAACATAATCACATCAAGAACAGCTAAACGAGATTCACAACAACTTGAAGAAACCTGATGATTAGATGAATTGGGTAATCTTCGATTCTTCTGAATTTGATTAATCTGCTTTGATTTCAAATCTGGCTCGCTTAAACTCATTGAAACTGTCATCGTATTAGATTGTTCAATTGACTTACACACAGTATTGTGATATACCATCTGGAAATTCAAATTCAACCCAGATAATCAAATTTCACACAACTTAAAATCAACCAATTACCCACTAATTTATACCCAAATTAGATCAATACCCACCAAAATTAAGATTCAGATTAGACCAAAAATTTGGGGAAAATCAAATAAAAGTAATTGGGTCAAGTGCACCTGAAATTCTTCCAAAGTTGAAGTAAACACGATTAATAGAAATACTGAGATTTAGGGGAAAAAAATCTTAACCGACTGCAAAATTGTCTCACTTTCTGCGCTAGATTTTTTGATTGGTTAGTGTTGCCGGCTTGTTTGAGAGGTTTTTGAAACGAAAAGAGGAGAGAGAAAGACGACAAATAAAGGGGTGATTTTCATTTACTGCTGATCACATCTCTTCGTAAGTTCGCTATTTGTTTTTTGTTTTTTTATTTTATGTCGATAGATCGCGAAAGAGTCATACATTACATACACGCTAAGTCGCCTAAGTGAAGATTGGCCTATAATTGATGATGGATGTTTACATTAGCACACCTACGTGGTCACCTAACAATGGTTGCTCGATGCAAATTGATTTTATGAGTGTGGACATATATGGGTATATATGCCGTATATTTGGTGTTTGAGATAGGAGTAACTTATGTTAAAGTAAGAAAAAATTATACCGACGCCATCCATATTAAAATTAGTGTGTACCTAAGTTAAGTAATATAATTATTAAAGAAGGATTACTATATTAAAAATAGTTACAAAAAATAGTTATAAAAAATAAGTAGATTTAGATTTTAAAGTTTGACTATATGAAAGAAAGGTTACCATGTAATAAATTGGAAATTTTATCATGATAAACTAATGTAAGAAAGAGGGTCTGTATTTAAAAAATAAAAAAACTAATATGAACTCGGTGCACACTAATTAGTGTGCACCCGATCCATATCACGTGAGTTTATGATAGTGTATATTGATATGATATAGTGTATGTTAAAATGATATAGTGTATATGTTAAAATGATATAGTGTATATGTTAAAATGATATAGTGTATGTTAAAATGATATAGTGTATGTTAAAATGATATAGTGTATGTTAAAGTGATATAGTGTCTTCCTGGGAAGAATGTCTTTGCGGCACTGCAATCGTTGTAGGAAGACATACTCTCCCCCTCTGAAAATGCGAAATGTGGCAAAGAGAGAGAAAAGGTTGATGAGTTGCCCCAAATTGCTGTCACACCCATACCGGCAAAAATTTGCCCCCTTATTTCAAGCAGTTCTACTTTTCCTACTCCCCCTGTATTTAAACCCATCTTCCACACTACCTCTCCCACGAAAAAGTCTGTTGCTCAATCCCCCACAAAAAAACCGAAACTCTCCCTTCAAAAACAGTTTCCCTCCCATTCTAAGGAAAATGTGGAGGCCATGCGACCCTTCGGTATTGGACCTATCCGAATCTCTCTCCCCTCCTCCTCCTTTGTCTCCTCCCAACTCTCCTCCAGAGCCACGGGTGATGGTTGCCACCCCTCTCAGCCCGGTTTTGTTCGGACGCCCAGTACGTCCCCTCAAGTCCGAACTCAGCCTCGAGGAGGTGGAATACTACTTACCCGATTGCTTAGAAGATCCGAACGAGTACCATACCGAACTTTCCTTCAAGGAGGTAAAGGCGCTCATTCTCAACCCCGCTCTAAACCCCGAACAAGCAGATCACTTGATGATGTATTCAAACTCGGTGTTTCGACCAGCTCATGTACCTCAGGTCCTAGATGCCGATCATCTTCCCCAACTTATGAAAATATTTTTAAAATGGTTCCTAGAGAGAGAGGTAGAAGTAGAGAGCGAAGAAAGAGCTATGCTAGCAAGTCTGGGCCCATGGGTAGATCCCGCTCCTCTCCTACCAATGGTACGGACACTTCTGCGAGTCAAACAGAGAGATGTTCGCATGATAGCAAAGAGCAACTCCAATGCATTGCTCCTTGCGCGCCTTCATCTCCCAATGAAACAACTGGGGATCACAGTGACCTGGGCCGAGGGAAAAGAGCGAAGAAGCCCTCGATAAGCAGAAGTGATTCTTTGGCCCCACAGGAAGGAATGGACATGCCCACAAACCGGAGCAGAAGTCGACCCATGGGTGGTAGGAAACGAGGGGGTATTAAAGATGCTCCTAGAGAAAAGGCCGATATCTAAGGGAATGACGGTGCTTTTTTGGAATGTGCGCGGGCTTGCCCGTCCCTCGTTCAAGCCGAATTTCAGGCTCCTCATGAATCAGCACTACCCCTCTCTTGTTGTACTTGCTGAAACCTGAGTGGGGCGTGAGAAGACGGACGCAATTATCTCTGATTTGGGGTTCGATTCATGGCATTTGCTGGAACCAGATGGGTTTGTAGGTGGCATCCTCCTGATGTGGAAGTCGCATGTTCTGGATTTTCATGTCATTGGAGAAGGTGCTCAGGGAGTCTATGGTGTAGTCGAGGTACATGCTTCTAACCTTTCTTTTGTCTTTACTGCAATTTATGCTAGCCCTAAGTTTCATATTCGCAAATCTCTATGGCATGAATTGGAGTCCTTTGCTCAGAACCTAAACAAACCCTGGCTAGTTTTAGGTGATTTTAATGAGATTACTAGCCAAAATGAAATATTGGGTGGTCGCCTTGTGTCTAGGAAGAGAATGGATTTATTTGCAAACACGATGGATAACTGCAATTTGATCGACCTTGGCTTTAATGGGCCGAGGTTCACTTAGACGAATAAAAGGAAGTTTAATCCGATCATGGAAAGACTTGATAGAGGGTGGGTGAACATGGATTAGATTCAGATGTTTCCTAATGCGAATCTGTGGCATCTCCCCAGAATCACGTCCGATCACTGCCCTATCCTTCTTAAGTTTCAAAATGTCCCCTTTGTCCATGGTGAGAAACCTTTTTGTTTCGAGCCAATGTGGCTCCTTGATTCAAGGTTTAGAGAGAGTGCGCTCCCAAAATGGCCCAACCCAAGTAGCTCCATCCAGGACAGCTTAAGTACGTTTAGTGAAACCCTTATTGAGTGGAACCACTCAACGTTTGGTAATGTCTATCGTAGAAAGCGGCGTTTGGTAGCTAGGCTTAAAGGAACCCAATTATACCTCCAGGACCACCCCAGTTCCCCCTTCCACCAGAACCTTGAATCCGAGCTCCAACAGGAGCTTATGGATACCCTTGACCAAGAGGAAACTCTTTGGAAAACCAAAAGCCGGATGTCTAGGATTGGGGAGGGAGAACGGAACACGAGGTATTTTCACCGATCTGTCCTCATCAAGCGTAATAGGTCCAGGATCAATAGCCTACGGGATAATGTCGGGAATGAAGTTAGGGACCAAGGGGGGATACATGACCTAATTTTGGCCTTCTACAAGGACTTGTACTCTACGGAAAAACTCTTTTGCCAGTGGAACTGAAATAGCCCTGTCTCAAAGCTAGGTCATAATGTCGGCTTTGAACCATCTCCGCTAGAAATTAGGATGGCCATGTTTAGTATGAAACCTCACAAGGCCCCGGGGCCAGATGGCTTCCATCCAATCTTTTTCCAAAAAACATGGGATGTAATAGGCAATGATGTATGTAGTGACGTGCAAAAATGGTTCCGTCAGAGTAAGGTTCCGGAGGACCTGTGTCAAGCCCTGATCTGTCTCATTCCCAAGCAGAATTCCCCGGAAACAGTCAAATAATTTAGGCCCATCAGTCTATGCAATACGCTATATAAGCTTGTCACAAAAATCCTAGTTACCCGTCTCAAACCTCTTATCCCTGAATGGATCTCCCATAACCAAAATAGCTTTATCAAAGGGAGGGGGCCCGACATTAACCTTGTAGTTGCCTCTGAGGTCCTACACTCAATGCAGAAAAAGAAGGGTAAATGGGGTTGGTTTGCTCTTAAAATCGACCTAGAGAAGGCCTACGATAGAATTGAATGGGCGTTCGTGAGGGAGTGCCTCCAAAATCTACAATTGGATCGCCCAGCCATTGATTTAATCATGAGCTGCATCTCACAGGCATCGTCGAGAGTCCTTATTAATGGGTGCAAGTCCGAGGAGTTCAAACACTCCAGAGGCCTTAGGCAGGGGGACCCCATGTCCCCTTATCTTTTTAATATCTGCCTTGAAGCTCTGACGGGACGGATTAATGAAGCGTGTCACCAGGGAGAATGGACTCCATTCGGGGTGGGTAGGGGTCAGGTACCTATTTCACATCTTCTATTTGCAGACGATCTCTTTCTTTTTGGTCGTGTGGATGAGAGTACTGCTTTTGCGGTCCGTAGTGTCCTCGATCGTTTCCGTTGGGATTCAGGGGAAAGAATCAACGAGGCCAAAAGTAAACTAATGTTCTCCCCTAACACTCCGTCGGACCATAAGGTGCTTTTCACCGAAACCCTTAACATTGTTGAATCCCTAAACCTAGGAGTATATCTGGGTCTCCCAATTTCCCACAAACGTCCTACGCGCAGGCAGGTTCAGTTTATTGTCGACAAGGTGAGAGCCCGTCTTGCCACTTGGAAGAGTAAGTTCCTATCTAGAGTGGGAAGGCTTTGTCTTATATCCTCAACCTTATCAACAATTCCGGCGTACTATATGCAAGCCATTTCACTCCCGATAAGCACCCTCAATGACCTAGATTCCATATGTAACAATTTCCTATGGGGGGGAGGAAGGGGAAAGGAAGAAGATGCATCTTGTAAACAAACAAATGACCTTCCTACCTAAGAATAAGGGGGGGCTGGGCATTAGGAGCCAGAGAATCATGAACAAAGCTTATATGGCTAAGCTTGGGTGGAAGCTAGCGCAAGACCAACCTAGTCTGGCCCAACAATGTATCCGCTCTAAGTATTTGCATAACAATCGAGTTACTAAGTTTCGAAATGGATCTGTTATTTGGAAAAGCATTGGCCAAGGATGGGACCTCATACAGGATAATAGTTCCTGGTTCCTTGGGGATGGGAAAATCATTAGTTTCTGGTATGATGATTGGCTGGGCATAGGCCCTCTCCGGGGCTGGGTTCAGGGACCCATGAGTATGGACGAGAGTACCAGAAAGGTTCATAGTTTGAGTCACCACAGGAGATGGGACCTGACTTCACTAACCATTCACATCCCGTCTGACCTAAGAAATCGCATCCTCAATACTTCCCCTCCTACGCCTGACTCGCAGGCGGACCTCTTAATTCCAAATTTTGTAGACCACAAAGGTTTTATGTTACATCGAGCATACATAGCCCAAATCCCCCATTCCCCGAACCACGATGACCTCTCATGGATCTGGAAGGGGAAGTGTGAACCCAAGCTTCATTTTTTCTTCTGGTTAACCTGGCATGATAGACTCCCCCATCGAAACCTGCTTGCAAGTAGGGGCCTGACTGTTGACACATCCTGCCCTAGATGCCACCAACACATAGAACATAGCGCCCATATACTTCGGGACTGTCACATAAGCGAAAGGGTTTGGGATTATGTTGGAATGCCCTTAGGATCGCCTGTTGATTTCAGATTATGTATTAGGGAAAACCTGCACTCCACTGGCATGTTTAGAGACCTGCCCTGGGCCTCTGTCTTTCCGTACATTTGTCATGAGATTTGGAAGGATAGGAATCAGTGTGTGTTTAAGAACCAGAAAGCATCCTCACCCCAAGTTATCTGCCTGAGGGCTATGGGGAGAGTTAGGGAGTTTATCTTGGCCACAGAGACGATTACCGGAAACGTTATCCATCCAGTGTTCGCTCACCCAAACAAGTTTCTCATGATTCATGTTGATGCTTCCTTTATAGACATTCTCCAAGGTGCTGGGATTGGGGGGGTGGTTCGTAAGCCCTCCGGTCAATGGATCGGGGGGTTTGGGAAGAAGATTTTTACTAACAATTCTTTTGCAGCCGAATTGACGGCGATTGCGGAAGCACTTCGACTTGCTGTGCTGAATAGTCTTCCTACGGCTATTATATATTCTGACTGTAAGGATGCTATAAACCTCCTCACATGAGGTCGCTCTGACCAATATATAAATTTGACTAATATGTGCAGGCAGTGGCTCACCCAGAGACCGGATCTTCAGATTAAGTACTGTAGCAGGCAGTTTAACCTCGTGGCAGACAAGATGGCTAAATGTTGTAGGATCATGGATGGAGATAGTGCTGTAACTAGGTTATTCCCCACTCCCCCTAGTTATTGTAATGAGCAACTTCTCTCGGATTGTAATATGTTTAACAGTATTAGCTAATGAATGAAAGCCTTGTTTACCAAAAAAAAAAAGTGATATAGTGTGTGTTAAAATGATATAGTGTATGTTACAATGATATAGTGTATGTTAAAGTGATATAGTGTGTGTTAAAGTGATTTAGTGTGTGTTAAAATGATATAGTGTATGTTACAATGATATAGTTTATGTTAAAGTGATAAAGGGTCACGTGCCTGGGCCTGGTCCACACTATTTTTAGTGTGAACCGGGTCCACGCAAGTCGGATTGTTTAGAAAATGGTCACTCTGATAGATATTAACTATATAGTGTAACTTAAGAGTTTTAAAAGGTTACTATATGAAAAAAAAAGAGTCACCATGTTAAATACTACTAAGTGGTTTGGTCCACAATAATATTAGTGTCGACCAAATCCATGCAAGACTAATTCTATGTTAAATACAACAATTACAAACTAAGGCAAAAATATAAAAATTAGATTGGGATGAGATTATTCTCTGTCCTTAGGATAATAGTGTTTTGAAGTCCCTATAACTGTTTATTTTATTTATTATCGATTTTGTGTTGATGTGAAATAAGATTTTTTCAACACCATTGTATTTACATAGTTCCTCCATTATTTTTCTATTGCAACAACTACCAATTTGAATAGTTTCATCTTTTGGAACTATTCCAATTACTTCAGCCATCTTCTTTTTGCCTTATACTTCTATTTGCAGGTAGGAGACAAGTGGACGCTCCAGATGGATCCATGTGTTCCTTGGGGAGCCATTGATTTCCAGGCTACAACATTTGCCCCTAAAAAGGGTTTAGACTGTTTGGTGCCAATTCAAGACGGTTAAAAGCCCTTTTTACTTCAAGAAAACTACCTTGTTTTTCAAAAAATGGCAAAGGGCGCCACTTTGCCAGTTTAACCAGTCACTTGCTAATAACCTTTTGATTCCAATGGTTACCGGGGTAGCAGGTTTTTCACCCCTTTAAAAAAATGAAATTCTGTCCTTTCCTATAACATTTCACACCTTGAAAGAATTTTCTTAGAGAGAGAGACTCTGCCTTTTTTCGAATTTCTAGAGAGAGAATGCGCTCGTCCAACTTCCTTTAACTTCACCGATCGTTCGAGTAGCTCGTCAGGTATCCCCCTTCTTCTTCTTTATTCTCAATTCTTCATTTTTCTTGTAGAAAATCAATAAAAATGAATTCGTCTTCTTCGTCAAATAATCTCGGCCATCTAAGAGTTGGCCTTGACACTAGAACCGATAACCTTCCTTCTTCGGCACATTCTAGAGTTGGGCTATTCTGGCCGGTAATGCATTTTGTATTTATGGATATGGACAACAAAATTAGACGACCCAGTCTTTACCCGTGCGGGTGAATCTTGCGTGCGTCAAGCAAACTGCCTATCTTAGATGTAACTCCCCAAAAATTCATAACCTTAATTAAACACAATTGCTCATACTTAGCAGCGGAAATGAAACTTAAGCCTGTGGGATATGGCCCACTAATACAACGAAACCTTAAATAGTCCTTGATAACTATACATAAATACTCGACTCAAATAATAATAATAATTTCTCTAACACCAGATACCGCACACTTTCCCTTGAACATGTTCCTTATTAACAGCGCACTTACAATGGCTATACTCATACCCAAAACTAGAAAACAAAACATCATGAGCGAAGCTCAGTAACATACTACCCTAACAGCGTAAATTCATTTCAATTCATTTTATTTGCAAACAGGGAGAAGAGAATATAGTAAAACATATTTCAAATTCGTAATGAAATAATAGCAAAGTAAACAATTATGAATAGCATCTTGATACTTCATAATCCCATTATCTTTTCATCTTTTAGCTTGGTAACTGGCGAGTATACATTGAGTACATGTGATGACCCTCAAGGAGCCCAACTCCCTTTTTGGGTACACCACCATGTGATGATCCGCAAAGAGCCCATGATACACCACCATGCGATGATCCTCAAGGAGCTACGCTCCCTTTTTGGATACAATGCTCGCACCAAAATAGCATGCGGTACCCCTCAAGGAGCCCAGCTCCCTTTTCGGGTGTACGGGGGTGCGAAGGTACGTGCACGACCATAAAGTAGATAAGCGTAACATTATACTGCCAGAACCTCTTTCACTTTTATTTATCATGTTTTGTTTGTTTTGCATTCATCGGCATAAGCCATAGATCTTTCATGAATCATACTTGAGCATCAATAAGTCATAAGATCATCATTTACGAAACTCATTCGAAAACAATTTAATCCCACAATCCATATAAGAATCACATCGCAAAATCCTTAACATAATTATAAACATCATTTGATAAACACATTTCGAAGGGGATCGTGGGTGTTAGCAATAGATGTTACCTGGATTCCTGCTTAATAACCTTGAAAGCCGGGGGAGGCTGTAATATCCTTTCCGTTTAATCTAATCAATTAAGGGATTAATAAAAAGACTTGTTAATATTTTATTCTAAATTTGAGTTTCTTGATCCGTTTCCATCATGTGTCCAATTTAGGAGGTGTGTAGGAGTTTTATATATTAACTTCTTTGGTGGTTGATATAAAGTCGTAGGCTCCCTTTCCACTTAACAACTTAGCGTCTAAGTCGTAATTCATTATTTGTGAGCATGAACGTCTTGTTATAACCATTTCGTATTTTATAAATTGAACATTAAGATCATGTTATACTCTTGTTAACCTTTAGTTCGAAACTTCGTTCCACTAGTCATAGGGTCCCTTTAAACATATTCGTTATTTTATAAATTAAAACAGTGGTCGTTGGTGTCATGGTTCGTGACTCAGGTTTAATAATTTGTACTTATGGACCTCGTAATATAACACTTTATTTCTTGAAATCTGAACTCTATACATAAGTGTCTGCTACTTTATTATATGTAAATTTAACAAGTATACTAAATTAATATTACTCTTTAGTTGATGATATATTATATGAAATATAAGATTAAGGTTATCACATACTACATCATCATTTAATCATTTATTAGTCATAAGATCCCCTTTAAACATATTCGTTATTTAATCAAAACAATAGCCATTAATCCCATGATTCATGAATCCAGCTTCATAACTTGTAATTATAGTCCTCGTAATATAACTATTTCATTCGTGTAATATATGTAAGTGCCTGTGTAAATCTGACAAGTAAACTATATTTAACTTGCATCATTCTTTAGTTGATATATTAAAGTTATATGAAATACACTATTAAGTATTATCCTTATTTAATCATTTATTAATTATCGAATCACAAGTATTATATAATAATATACTGAGTCTTTTATTATATTTTAGATACTAAGCTAATGAAATCGATCAACATAATTAATTAAACATTAGACCATTTCATTTTACTGATTTATTAGTGAATTCAGCCCACTTAATATATTCATAGCATTAAATCAAAGCCCAAGAGTAATTTATAATGTTATATGTTGGGCTTAAACTAAAACTTATTAGGTGAAGAGGTAACCTTATACCTCTGCTTCAACCAACAACGTCGAACCAGAGAGCAGGGGCATGAAGCTCCGGCGAATGAAACGGTGAGGCGAGGCAAGGTGGTGGTACGACGGGATGGCGCAGGGTGCGGTGGTGTTGGGCGGTGCGCGCGGCTCAACGACGCGACGAGGAGACGAGAGAGAGAGAGAGGAAAACTGGGCGAGAGGAGAGATTGGATGCGAGCGACGGAGAAGCGCGGCTGGGTTTTGCGGCAGGTGGTTGGAGATACAGTGGGTGGCGCACGCCGGTTGTCGCGCTGGGTGGCGTTGGCAGCGTCTGAAGGTGGTGCCACCGTGATGAAAACAAAGGAGTGAGAGAGGGAGGAGTTGTGCGAAAACAGGGAAGTTTGAGGGGTGGTTGGGGTGGTGTTTTCCGGCCAAGTTGGATCAATTTTCCGGTGGTGAAGTAATGAATGATGGGTGGTGGTTTAAGGGAAGTAAACATGGCTATTTATAGCCATTGTTGAGCTTCAATTCTGCCCAAAGGATTGATGAATTTGAATGAGAATAAAATGGGTTATTGAGTGATTTGGGTTGAGTAGGAGTTTTATATGAACATGAGTGTGATTGAACAAGAATAATTCATTTTAGAGTTAGAATCCATGGGTGGGTTTTTGACGAAAACCGAAATGGATCCAAGGAGAAGGAAAACTCACATTTTCTATTTTTCAATTTCTTCTTTTTCTTTTTTTTTTAATTTTATTTTCTCTTTTATTTTTTCTTTTCCTTTTTAATCCCAATACCACTAATTTGTTCTAATATTGGATTAGTAGTACTTGCAAAGCTTTAGTGGTAATTTTATTATTTTCTTTTCTTGCTTTAACTAATATAATTATTTAGTCTAACATAACTTGTTATTATTTGCAACATATATTTATTTAACGAATTAATTATTACTTTATTTGGATATAGAGTAACAAAATTTCAATCGTAACTTATGATTAAGGGATAATATTAACCACTAATTATTATTATTTAATTTAAGCAAAGTTTAAATTTTTGGGATATTACATTAGACGCGAAAGATCTTTCCTAGCATCCAGTTCTGAGCTGGAGGCATTAACCGAATGAATCCGCGATGATGGGGAGCATGACATTCAAAGTTCCCGGCTGGCACTCGAGCATTCTCCCCTGGAAGCGAGGATAGGCCCATCCAAATAACTTTAGAGGCCAGACCGTATAGAAGAGACATTGAGATGGAAGAGGGCAACGAAAGAGAAAGTGAATCTGGTCCTTCCAATGATTCGAACGACCCCTTCACGACCTCTTATGAAATTAGAAGACGCCTAGGTCCTCTTTATGACCCACGATTCATTCTAGCCAATAATGGATGGTTAGGAAAACTAGGCACTAACCTTGGGCACTTTTCCTCGGCCATTCCTATGCCGGGTTACACCTTCGTCCTGCCAGGTAAGGACGATATGGTTCTTAGTTCCTCCACTCGCCACTTTGCCGTTTATCGGCTGGCCTTAGACGCGGGGTTAAGATTTCCCCTTCATCCTTTTATATTATTGGCCGACTGCTGCATTATTCCTGGTCCCCAACTCTTGGCAGATCATTTTAACATTTCTGGTTGTTTGTGAGTTGAAGGGGCGTTCCTCCTTCCTTTCCGGCCTTTACCCAGATACATTACGTATCTAAGGTCCCCAAAATTGTAAAGGGGGCCTGGTTCAGCGTCTGCAACCGTCATGGCTTCCTCACTTCTTGGGATAAGACGTCCAAGATGTAGGCATGGAAGGCCGAATTTTTGTTCGTCCAGGCGCCTAACGAGGTTGTGACAAGGAGATACCGATATTTTAGCCGATCACCCACCAACACTGGACGAAGAACGTCCTTCTTAGAGCCTGAAAGCAGTTCTGAAGAAGAGTTGGTAGAATACTTTAGAATACCGGAGTATTCTATCCCAAACAGTTCCTCTTTCAAGGGATCGTCCAATTGGATACCCTTCAGAGAGATGTTTTACAATGATAACTTCTTGGTCGTCGCTGGCTTGTGGTTGGCTGAAGATAGAGGTATAACTCGAATTTTCTTAAGTGAAACTCCTCGTCTGAGGTCTTAGTCCTACTAATAATATGTTTTCCCTTACACCCTCAGCCAAAGTTGTTCTGAAGAAATCTTGGAGGGGAGACATAAGTATGTCGAAGTTCACTAGCTCACTTTGGAAGGAATACAACAAGACCGGCTCCGAGAAGAGGATGTAGAACTTGGTTAGTTTTTTTTTATTTCAGTCAGTTTCTGGACGGGGGTCCTTGCATTATGAGAACAGCCTAAGCGAGCCGATTTCTCTCAACCAGAGGCCTTCGTCCAGAGTCTAGGTTCTCTTTTAGGACGAAGTACCTGCAAAAGAGGAAGGCGGCCACTCAGGTCGTCGTCACTTAAGGAGAGGGCTTCATCTAGCAATTAGATTACATTTGTAACAGCCCTCTGTCCTAGCTTTCTCTAAATCAATTAAAAATTTTACTTAATAGCATTAGCGGAAGCCAATCATAGTAAAATGGTACGGAGGTTGTCACCTGCTTGAGTCAACCCATTAATATCGTTGAGTTGACTCTACGAGTTGACTTAATAAAAACATACATCATACGAAATATAGTTTAGTAATTACAAGCCCATAGTAATATCATAAAGTACATCCAAACATTCTTCGCCAAAATACAAATTTTAAGTTTCAAAAGATGATCATGTGCAAGCTTTGGTCTGCTATGATTTCTGAGATATCATTTCTCTAGATCTTCCCATCTGCCTACCTTAGCTTTCTAGTTTCTGCACAAGAGTCTGCCCCCACCAGGACATGTTCATAGAACAAAAATCAGCTTATGCTGGTACACAAATCAATCCACAACTAATTATGGTGGCTGAAAATAAGGAGTAATCACACTCCAATTGTTGTTATGCAAATCAATATTTTGGGGGAAAACACCACTATCATATGGTTACACACTTCAAATGCTCACAAGTTCATTGTAAACATCTAAATACGAACACAAGGTTAAAACAATTTTACATTGATGCGCAGGAAGAAGAGATCACACATTGAGGTGCATCAAGATGCAGACCTCCACACAATTTGGGGTTTAAACTCCTGCTATTTACTTGCTTGCAAGCTTTTATAGAACATGTCCTCACACTTTATACACACATTCCTCTTCTACACGAAAAAAGAATTCAAAATCGTCTATCACAATTTCCAAAACAATCCACAAATATTCCGTTATTAAAAGAAAACTCTTTCATAATTTGATAGGAATGATTGAAGGAGCTTATGATAGTAGTTCAATGACAATTGAGGTGCATAATAACTTATCAAAATCAAGATTTGACCATATAGTTCAACTAGTAAAGAAACTTGAATTATCATAATTAAAAAGGAGATTTTTAGATTTCCTAAACGAAGATTTAATTAGCATAAATCATAATTTTGAAACTAACCTTGATAATATGAGTTCTTACACCTTTAACCTACTGAAATTTCCAACTAATGTAAAGAAATCCATTCTTCGAAACTTCATAGAAAACATAAACATAGTTTGTCTCTAAAAATGCAATTTCTAAGTGTATTTCCTCCTTCTTTGGTGTGTTATTGAATAAAAAAGCACTTGAAACAAGGTTTACTACTCAAATACAGTAACCTAATGATATGAGTTTTTGTAATAAATTCTCAAAACTTTCACTTATCATTTGCTAAACATATCCTTATAAGAAACATGAAAAACAAGGTGGTTTAGTAGCCCTTTTAATGTAAAAATCAATTACCAAAACAAGAATGTATTTTTAACCATGAATACCTATACATGCAACCTCTTAATCATCAATTAAGCTACTGCTCCATTAACCAACATCATTCCAAAATACTTCAAATACCATCACACACAATATCTCATGAATAAAATCGGGTAAACATGTGACTAGTTTCTAGCATAGAAAAAGAACACAGATTTCACTTGGTTTATGAGCATGCAATGAGTATTCTTATTTGATACTAATATACAGTAGCTAATGATAACCCAAACCAAAGAAATTCATCTTTAAAATCATTCTTAATGATTTTCCAAGATTTACACTTAAATAGTGCTCCAAAAGAGATTGTTTTTTGTGTACCAGCATAAGCTGATTTTTGTTCTATGAACCTGTCTTGGTGGGGGCAGACTCTTGTGCAGGAACTAGCAAGCTAAGGTAGGCAGATGGGAAGCTTTAGAGAAATGATATCTCAGAATTCATAGCAGACCAAAGCTTGAACATGATCATCTTTTGAAACTTGAAATTTGTCTTTTGGCGAAGAATGTTTGGATGTACTTTATGATATTACTATGGGCCTGTAATAACTAAACTATATTTGTATGTTTTTATTAACTCGGCTCGTAGAGTCAACTCAACCATATTAATGGGTTGACTTAAGCAGGTGACAACCTCTGCACCATTTTACTATGATTTGCTTCCGCTAATGCTATTAAGTAAAATTTTTAATTGATAGAGAAAGCTAGGACGGAGGGCTGTTACAAGCGCGGTTCGAGGGGCACTTGAGTCAGCCGCCGGTGCCCGACTGCGTCTTGATCCCTATCCAATTCCAACGGAGGTCATTTCGCTCGCCTAAGAAGGAGTTGTGGGACTTTTTGGATCAATTGCTGAGGAGCAGACGATCTTGGGGTACTGGTAGCTTAGCCATCATCTCTGATAGGGACCCCCGATTTCTGGCTCACTTCTGGGAAAAACTCCAAGAAGCTTTTGGAACAACATTAAAATTTAGCACCGCATTCCACCCTGCCACTGATGGTCAAACCGAACGCACAATTCAAGTATTGGAGGATATATTGCGGGCTTGCGTTTTGGAATTCCAAGGATCTTCGGAGGATCATCTAGCTTTGATAGAATTCTCTTACAATAACAGTCATCAAGCCACAATTGGAATGGCTCCATATGAGGCGTTATACGGTCGGAAACGCCGAACACCGATTTGTTGGGAAGATTTGAGAGATAGGATACCCCTAGGACCTGAGTTGGTTCAAGATACTATGGAACATATCCGAATAGTTCGGGAAAAGATGAAAATCGCCCAGGATCGTCAAAAGAAATACGCAGACACAAGGAGAAGGAAACTGGAATTTGAAGTAGGTGATAAAGTTTTTCTTAAAGTTTCCCCTACTAAGGGTGTAAAAAGATTCGGTATCTGAGGCAAGCTTAGTCCGAAGTTCATCGGACCTTATGAAATTTTGAAAAGAGTCAGTGAGGTGGCATACGAAATTGTGTTGCCGACAGAACTGTCCCGCATCCACAATGTTTTCCATGTATCACAACTTCGGAAAATGTACATGACCCCTCTCATGTTTATCTCATGAATCGTTGCAACTTGATGAGACTCTTAGTTATGAGGAGAAACCGATTAAGATACTAGATCGACGAGAAAGGTTCAATGGAATCAGATCATTCCATTGGTCAAAGTATTATGGTCAAGTCATGATTCGGAGGAGGCTACATGGGAAAAAGAGGCTGATATGAAGAACCGCTATCCGCAACTTTTCTAAGGTACGACTTAAGTATCGGGACTAAACTTCTTGAGGGGGGAAACATGTAACAGCCGGTAAATAATGAGGGTTTAGTATGTGATAATTGATCTAAGTCACGGAAATTAAATGTGATCGTACGTAGATAATATGTATGATAAGCTGTATGGGAAAATAAATTGTGCTTATATGTAATTGTTGCTTAGAAAAAAAATATAATAATAATAGTATCATTAGTTAAATGAGAGTATGAATAATGTTATTTGGATTCTAGGGTCGGCATATTATTTTAAGAATTTGAAATTGTGAGAGTTGAGAATTATTGAAAGATAGGAATTATGTTTCACTATTAAGCAAATTAACGGGTATGCTTACTAGAATGAACTTTGGAGTTCCTATTAATAAATGGGGTTTCGGAAAATCAAGGAAATCTATGTAAAGGGTATTTGGGGTAGAATAATCATTTTGTGGGAAGTTAGGCCACTAGCATGTAATATAATATAAAATTAAGGATTAGGTTAGGACAAAAGAAGATCAGAAAATTTCTGTGTAGGATCAAGTGTGAATGAAGACCCCATTTAACTTACTGAAGGGAAAATCACGTGAAATAAAAACCTCCAAACCTTGTTCACATGTACCGAAAGTCATCACAAAATTTTCAGCACAAAATTCCAAGGAAACATTGCTGCCCAGAACAGAGCCTCTCACCCCTCCTTCCTCACCAGACCTGCGGTAATGCAGGGGTCTGGATTCCTCTTCGTTTTCTTCAATTTTTCTCTCTACAAAATTTGCATCCAGAGCCTAATTCTTATTCTATATGTATAGGTGCATATTGAGAAAAAAAGAATTCAAGCTTTAAGTGTCAAAAAGTTCAAGAAATAAGGCCATTTTCCTCAATCAAGGAAACAGTAAGTGCATTGAATGTTTTGGGTTAATTAAGGTACTTCCTTTAGGTATTTTCTTATGAAATTTTGTGGGAATGTTACCTTGTGTTTTAGGAGCAGAAAGAAGTAATAATCACACCTTGAGAAGAAGGAAAAGTAGAGTACACAAAAATCAATCTCTTTTGGAGCACTATTTAAGTGTAAATCTTGGAAATCATTAAGAACTTTAAAGATGAATTTCTTTGGTTTGGGTTATTATTAGCTACTATATATTAGTATCAAATAAGAATATTCATTGCATGTTCATAAATCAAGTGAAATCTGTGTTCTTTTTCTATGCTAGAAACTAGTCACATGTTTACCCGATTTTAAGCATGAGATTTTGTGTGTATTGGTATTTGAAGTATTTCGGAATGATGTTGGTTGATGGAGCAGTAGCTTAATTGATGATTAAGAGGTTGCATGTATAGGTATTCATGGTTAAAAAGACATTCTTGTTTTGGTAATTGATTTTTACATTAAAAGGACGACTAAACCACCTTGTTTTTCATGTTTCTTATAAGGATATGTTTAGCAAATGATAAGTGAAAGTTTTGAGAATTTATTACAAAAACTCGTATCATTAGGTTACTGTATTTGAGTAGTAAACCTTGTTTCAATTGCTTCTTTATCCAATAACACACCAAAGAAGGAGGAAATACACTTAGAAATCGCATTTTTAGAGGCAAACTATGTTTAAGTTTTCTGTGAAGTTTCGAAGAATGGATTTCTTTACATTAGTTGGAAATTTCAGTAGGTTAAAGGTTTAAGAACTCATATTATCAAGGTTAGTTTCAAAGTTATGATTTATGCTAATTAAATCTTCGTTTAGGAAATCTAAAAGTCTCCTTTATACTTATGATAATTCAAGTTTCTTTACTAGTTGAACTATATGGCCAAATCTTGATTTTGATAAGTTATTATGCACCTCAATTGTCATTGAACTATTGTAATAAGCTCCTTCAATCATTCCTATCAAAGTATGAAAGAGTTTTCTTTTAGTAACGAAACATTTGTGGATTGTTTTAGAAATTATGATAGACGATTTTGAATTCTTTTTGCGTATAGAAGAGGAATGTGTGTATAAAGTGTGATGACATGTCCTATGAAAGCTTGCAAGCAAGTAAATAGTAGGAGTTTAAACTCCGAATTGTGTGGAGGTCTGCATCTTGATGCACCTCAATGTGTGATCTCTTCTTCCTGCGCAACAATGTAAAACCGTTTTAACCTTGTGTTCGTATTTAGATGTTTACAATGAACTTGTGAGCATTTGAATTGAAATCTAGGATGGAGGGCTGTTACAACATTTCTCGACGAGGCCCTTTCCCGAAAGGAAGGCGGTCAGTGGCCTTTCTTCCGGCTTCCTTTTTCATGTGGCGTTCGTCTGAAAAGTAAGGTCTGGCTGGACAAAGGAGAGCGGCCAACCAGGTCGTCTGATCTTTATAAGGAGATCGTCCAAGAGTTAGATTATCCTGCTGGACGAAGGTCTTCTCCTTAAGGAAGGCGGTTAACTCTTTTAGGCCATCCTTACCAGCTTTAATTCTTTAGGTATGAGCCATCCAACCTCTATCAGGCCGGCTTCCTTCTTCAGGTGGCCTTCGTCTGGAGACCAAGATAGGGCTAGCTAAACTCGTAAAAATACTTTTGTTCTCCGTGGCTTGCTTGATTTTCCAACCAGAGAGTGTCTAAGATTATCATTAAGTAATCTTTGTTTTCCGCATTTCATTCTCTAGAAGGTTGTTTTTATCTTGTTGTTTCTTTTTTCAGAAAATGCCCCAATGTCCAAGGCGTTGGCGGAGAAGGCGGCTACTAAGAAGTGGTCGGCCACAACGGGGGGATCATATTCCTCCCAAGAAATCAAAGGGATTTACGGCCAAGAAGAAGGTCGATCGCTCGTCCGCAACGAAGGTGTGAGAAGCCTTCCAAGACGAAAGATGCTACAACCATTATCCCCTTTGCTGGGGAGCTCATGAAGGGTTCTACTCTGGCCGAGGTGTGAGAAGCCTTCCAAGCCTTCCCTCCACCGCCATAGTAGGACGCGGGGGAGCTCATGGAGGGTCCTACTTTGGTCGAGGAGCTAATAGAACAGCCAAACATGGCTAATAAGGAAGGTTCGGCCTTCAGCGGCCATGTTGCCTGGGTGGTATC